>NW_026083008.1:0-115212 GCF_020184175.1 Aphis gossypii
TAAGGCCACGAATTATTTCTTTTTCATAATGAAGTTGATAAATAGAAATAGCGCAAATTTGTGCTTTTACTTCTGAAGTAAATATATGTTTTAAGACAGCATTTAAGCTTTCAGATGGATTGTTTGTTATTCCACTTCTATCTTCATATATATTTACATCTGGGTGCTGAAGAATGCACTTACCACTGCTTAATAAGTCTATTTTCAAATGTTTGTTGAAATAATTTAAAAATTCTGCACTCCATACAGAAGACATTTCATGAAGTTTCTTACAGAATTCTGCTTCACTTTCACTGTCAAGTAAGTTCCAAATATTATTTTTATAATTATTTCATCGCTTTGCTCTGAATTTAATTTCTTTTTCAGCCAAAATCCTACATCTCTCTGTAAATGATTCCAACAATAAAACAATGTTATATCTGGAAGCACTGTTTTAATAGCTTTTTTGATTGCTGCTTCTCGATCAGTTACAATCTTTAAGCCTTTGTTCCCAATTGCATTCCATCTTAATAATACAGTTTCAAAAAAAATTTTATGAACTTCGTACTTTTTTGTATGATGCATAAGATATGCCAACGGTATAACTGGTTTGCTTTCAAATAATGGATGTTTAAAAATCAGTATTGACAGGTAAAAATCTCCAATATTGAAAGTAGTGTCATAATGCAAGACTAATTCAGGTAATTTACTAATAGTTGTAAAAAGTTCTGCCATATTTTCAGTCATCAAAACTACAACAAAGTTTGGAACGAGTTGCATGTTTTGAATAAAGCTCGGTACTTCCTCATGTAATAGATATAACCCAAAGACGTCATCACTTGACAGCATACGTCTTTCGTCTCTATAGTGTTTACACACTGTTTATAATTCCTCGGTGCCATTACTGGTTCCTGAGCTGGGTGTACATCAATTAGTGTAATTTGCTTCCTATATAATTGTTTAGGTGAGCAAACTAAATTATCTTTTTGACATTGAAGTTGAGATTTAGATGTCACAACATGTGGTCTAAAATTATCATTTCCAAGCTTAACATTCATGATCCTATAAGATGTATCAATGATACCATCAGTAGATCCAAAATAATGAACAATGGTCGTAGAAGGAAATTTACCATCGCTCAGTAATGAATATGCCATCCTAGTGAATTTCTTATCGACAACAAAAGATTTGTAATAAATACATTGAAGATATGGATCAGCTTTAGGAATTTGCTTCCTACCATATTCACACCAACGAAACTGGTCACTTTTCCAATCCATTGATTTACTGCTTTTGTGATACAATATCACATCCCAAGCCGGTTTCACTGGAGGTGAAGTGCAATAATCTTCATTATTAACTTCTGTTAATAATTGCCGGTACTCATCAAATGGCAAATATTTAAAGGATGTTAATAATACCTTATTTTTAAACGACATTCCTGGGGATGAATGACATGTATTATTTATGTAGTTGAGGCAATAATTGTATGTAACTGTAATTTGTATACAGCATATTTTTATTAACTTTTTGTTATGTTTTCTGATACCCATGTACATTTGAACTTGGGTAATTGATTTATTAGAATATTTATATATATGTATATGTGTTCACTAGAGTATGTATAATTTAAGTAAGGTAATTTATTACAAATGTAACAAATTGTTGGTTGGTTTTTTTTTTTTGGAATAAGGCCATCTAACATTGGAGATTATTTGAGGCCCAAGCTCCATCAAATTTTCATGTTAAGTATATTTTAGAAAAATATTATTTAAAAATGATAATACATTAAAGTTATATAGGTACTCCATAGAATTTTATTTTATTTTATTTATTACAAACTGAATATACAATAATATGAAAAAGACAAAACAATTAATGCAATATAAATTTATTTTTCATTTATCAGTATCAATTATGTAGAATTATGTAATGAACATTTTAAGTTGTTTTAATAGAAACTTATCAAATATGGATTTTATTATTTATGTAAACAAATATGGGATTTAACAATAGAAAGGTATAAAAATATTTATACAGTACATTTTTATTTCGTTTAATTGTTCCATCCCTAATTTAATTTGCATATCTAGCTGCCTGTGATATTTAATTTTTAATGACTCCATAATAAAACAACAAATTTAATCGGCATTTATCAGATAAAAAGGTAGGCAAGTAGGTATAGTGTGGGTTACTGTAATGGATATATTAAATTTTAATCAATTACATAAAATCATTTTTTACTAAAAAAAAATTTTGAGAAAAAATGGTCTGTCAGCCTATCTTATAATAATATTTTTAAATTACAAATGAATAACTTAAATCGTGATTCTCCGTTTCAGTATAAAATTTGAGCTTAAAACATTTATTTAAAATATCATTTTTATACAATTGTTTGTTTCACCATAAACTATTTATGAAAAACATTATCTTTTGCTAAAAAATTTAATATCTTATTATTTTTTTATTACAAAATAATTGCAAATGTTATTGATTTTTATAATGTACATAATTGTTTTATAATTTATCATCTATTTTGTATAATTTATGTCATGCCAAAATAGTCAAAAATAGCATGTTACTTTATTCAACATGTTTTTCAACAACCAAAAACGATAAAAAAAAATAATAATAATTTTATTGCAGACACTATAAAAAGTACAAATTACCGTTAAATGTAATTTTAAGCCAAGAAGTCTATGGGCCCAAATGCGTTTGGTTTAAAGTGTTCGTCATTAAAGCATTTGGCATTTAACGCGCCGGGAAAAACAAACTGATATATCATTGAATAAAATTTAATACCATCCATCACAGTAACCTACTTGTAACCTATTATACGGTATTGAGGCAGCTTTTAGAAAGTTATATTCTAGAATGCCGAGTTTTAGAAATACTGTGTTTTAGAAAATAAAACTTAGAATTTAAATGTTTAAAAATATTTTAATTTTTTTTTTTTTACTGTTTACTCGTATATAAAATAACATTTTTCTTAATCACAGATTTTCTAAAAGTTTGATATTATAAAATATAGATTTTCTACATCTTGTCATTCGAAAACATGCATCCGAATCCTACTGTACAGCAGCCAGCAGGTGTATTACCCTTGCACCCTGTAGTAACCAGTGATAGTTACTGCACGCTTCTTTTACAACGAATGCACTTTCCGTCGTAGGTTGGAGAGTTGAGGTATATAAGTTAACAATAAAATAATAAGATAATTGATACGTTTATTAACTTGTTAAAACAATAAATGAAAAGGCTTTCGTTAGCGTAAGCACAAGTACTTAGCTACCGGAGAGCA
Organism: Aphis gossypii; assembly: GCF_020184175.1. Classification (NCBI taxonomy): domain Eukaryota; kingdom Metazoa; phylum Arthropoda; class Insecta; order Hemiptera; family Aphididae; genus Aphis; species Aphis gossypii. Next base: position 3,281 of record NW_026083008.1, read on the forward strand.
AGTGACAACACTGACTTAGTCTAACTGACTCTTAACTAACTCTAATTAAATCTATGATGAGGACTCATATTTATATGGAACATGCCGTGATGGAGAATCGAATGATCTACGTCTATGAAGTGGCGTGATGTGTCTAATCCAATCAGGAAACGGCATTAGTGGTCCGACTCGGTGGCGTGATATAGTCATAGGCCACTGGACTTCGGAACTACGTTTTTATACTAAAAACGTCGGTTTACTACATTCTCCCCTATAAGACGATACTCCGTATCACATCGGGGTGGGGTACACGGAATACCTTGTCTTGATCTGAGGTGCGGATGGTAATGGAATAATGTCGTCCTTGATCTGGTCCTGTGTTCGATTAGTTGCTGGAACGTCTTCGTTTGGTTCTGTCGGGTATGGTTCTTCGACTTGTACTGGAGTTTGAAAATGCCATAATTCTACTTCTGGATCTGTTGCGATATTTCGTCTGGATCTCCTGGTACTGCTTATTGTGCACCATGGTTGTTTTTCTGTGCATCTTATTATAGTTAGAACAATACAGATAATTGTTATTGTACTAATTACATATAATAAATAGTCGTGTCTGCGTTTACTATTTCGTATTTGTTCTGTCTTGGCATCTTTGATCACCATTTCTTTAATTTCCGTTGTTGACTTTGCGACTATATTTAAATCGAACATCTGGTTGGTTCGAATATGCTTATTTTCCAAAATATTAGTCGTTAACCTAGCATATCGATCTTCAGGTTCTTTAATTTGAGAATTTGGTACAAAATAAATTAGTTCAGTATCTGTTTCAACTTTATGTGGAATCAATAGGTCGCGTGACGCATAGGCTTTACACGTTTCGTTTAAAGATAGTATACCTATTCCTTCTAGGAAATGATTTGTACTTCTCTTGTCTTGGTCGCATGTAATGAATATGGTTTCTCCTGGTGTAGCATAGATCCATTCGTTCTTGAACTTCAATTTGTGAAATATATTTGCTCGCAACTGCACTTGCATGATTTCGCAACTGTCTGGCTGTCTGGAACCTCTTTTGGCTCTTGTAGTAAAAGCACCTCGCATATAGGAAGTCCGCTTCTAGGATGTAAAGGATAAATTTCAGGACATAAAAGGAAATCGCCGGCATGTTTACAAAGGCTTTGGTCAATTTCATCATAGACTGAATACATTTCTTTAGATTTACTTACAGCTAAATACTTATAATTAGGCTTTATATAAACACAATTATTATTATTACAATCTGGTAAAGGTATTAGCTGAAAAAGTGTCAATTCGTATTGATATACTAAAGGTATATTTAAAATAAAAACAATTTTGTCATTAGAATAATATATCGTTATGTCTGATAGGGGTATCATTTCTTGTACATTACTTTCATTTAAATCTATGGGTAAGTCTGTACCACTTGGCATCCCTACCTTAATATTTATAAGCTGTTTTAGTAACTCTTGGGGGTTAATAAGCTTGGGTGTATTAATCCTACTTTGGCTGCTTGTATGACGTCGAATAATATATCGGTCTCGGCTTTATATATTTCTAATATTAGATTGATTTGAATAAAATGATACGCTAGAAAGCTTCTCATATTAGCTTCGAATGTCATATTTCGATATATCATACCTGATAACGAATTTACTAAATAATACTAATGATAATGATATGACTATGATTACTTATAACAAATAAAAAAAACTTAGAGGACCCTACAGCTATATATATATAAATATGTTACGACACCTGAAGTGTTTCGGTCTCGAAATATTTTTTTGTATTATTAATGTGGATCCTGTAGTCCTTCCTCCCTTTCTTTATTGTTATATTTTCATTGTCGTGAATCATTATCACCTAGTATGGCCCTGACCAATTAAAACATAATGCGTTTTTCTTGTTCTGTTCTTTTAGTAACACTTTATCTCCTACGTGTAATTCTAATATGTTTGCGTTTTGGTCATAATATTGCTTATTGGAATTTTTCTTTTTTATTAGATTTTCCCTTGCTATCTTATGTGTTTCCTGCATTATTCTTTTTAAATCTAACGCGTAATTATCATAATTATATTGTGGTTCAGTCGTTTGAAAAAAACGTGTCGGAATTATTGTGAACGGGCCGGGAGCATATAAAGCTAATACGCGCGCCCGGTCACCAAAATAATTCGTGCGCTGCACACCGACCGACCTGTGTATGTGTGTGTATGTGTGTATAGCGACTCTAAGGAAGTGGCCGGGGTCGCCGAGCAAGACCAAAGAGTGCTAGTGTGCGGTGGTGTGTGTAGGTGTGTATAATTGTGGTGTGTATACTTAAATCTAGGGACACGGGTAACTAAGAATAAAAATGGTAACTCAAATTGTAGGTGTGGTAAAAGATATAATATAATAATAAAATTTACGGCCCTTTTGGCCCAACAAGTAAAAATATGTATAGTATAATAATAGTTGCCGGTTCGGCACAACCAAATATAATACAAATAATAATATAATATAAATAATAATAAATAAATAAAAAATAACTCACAATATTGTCGGTGCTCAGCTGGCCAGCTGCACCTAAAGCTATATAATAAAAATGACACACACAACACGGATATAATAATTTAAATAATACACAAAAAAAAGACTAGATGGCGATTTGCGCTCACAATACAATAATAAAAAAAATATGTGGCAATTAGTGCTCACACAAAAATAACAATAATGTGGCGATTTGCGCTCACACAATATACAATAAAATTGGCGATTCGCGCCCACAGTGCAATATCAATATAATAATAGCGGCGATTAGCGCACACTATATAATATTATAAAAAGAATTTGCGGCGATTAGCGCCTAAGCAAAATAAAATAACAAAGTGGCTATTCGCGCCCACAAAATATAATAAAACTAGAGATTCGCGCTCACAAACACGAACTTTTTTAAGTATATAAAAAAACAACGGCGATTAGCGCACGTACAGCAGCTATATTGCAATGACGCTGGAGAGAAGACTAACATAATTATAATATTATACCGACGACGCGGGCGGACGGGAAGACATAATAATGCGCTGATTGCGATTCTTCACGCGTAATCTTAATATTATATAACTCACACAACAATTAAAACACAAATTTAAACAATAATATAAAATAAACAGTAATATGTATGTGCGTGTGTGTGTGTGATCGGCCGGTGACAAATATAGGCCGTTGACCTATATAATAAGTGGCTAGCTGTATTATATTATTGCATTCCGGGCGGCAACATTCTCCCCCCGTTGAAATCTTGATTTCAACATTTAAGGCTTAAGCCATCTGGTTCTATTTTTCAATATTAGAGTTTTCTGGCTCTACTGGTAGACGACATAGCTTCACTACCGGTCTTTTCAGCTCATCACAATTTGCTGTCTTTAAAGTGACTACTCGTACAATCCCATCACTACCTGGATGCGTTTTTGCTACTCTTCCTAATTTCCATTTTCCTGGTGGTGCAAATTCTTCTTTGATGATTACTATATCTCCAATTTTCATCTGTTCAGTTTGAGATACCCAACGACCTCTAACTTGGAGCTGTGGCAAATATTCTTTTGACCAACGTTTCCAAAACATTTGCATCAAGGCTTGCACATATTTCCACCTCCGTAATATATCTATGTTTTCTTTTGACAAATCGGGTTCTGGTGCTAAAAGAAGTGGTCCACCAATTAAAAAGTGTGCCGGTGTTATAGGCTCTAAGTCCAGAGCATCAAGGCTTAACGGTGTTAACGGACGAGAGTTCAAACATGCCTCAATCTGACAAAGTAAGGTTCCTAATTCTTCTAAAGTAAGTCTTGAATCTTTTACTACCCTAGTTAAATGATGTTTTGCACTTTTTACTGCGCTTTCCCAAATTCCACCAAAATGTGGTGCAGCGGGGGATTAAAGTGCCATTGTATACCATCCTGAGCTATATTTGCGTCGGCATCTTTTATATAGTTTGCTAGTTCACGTTGAACACCAACAAAATTTGTACCATTGTCACTATATATCTTTGAACATTTTCCTCTCCGTGCCATAAATCGCCGTAGTGCGGCAAAAAAGGCATTACTCGTGAGCCCTACTACTGGCTCCAGATGTATTGCTCTTGTTGCTAAGCACACAAAAACCGCAATCCACATTTTAATGCTGGTAACGCGGCGTATGCCACTTCTGAGATTCAAAGGGCCTGCAAAATCAACACCTGTTGTCGAAAATGGTCTAGAAGGGCGTACTCTTGGACTTGGCAGAATTCCCATGATTGGATTCAAAAATTTAGGTTTAGAACGAACACATGTTACACAACGCAATGCAGTGGAACGAGCTGCTATCCTACCTTTTATAGGCCAAAATCGAAGTCTTATTTCTGCTAGTAACAACTGTGGTCCTCCGTGTAATAAAATTTCATGATAATATATAAAAATTAATCTTGTTACCTTATGACCAAATGGTAAAATTATGGGGTGTTTTTGTTCATTTGATAGGGTTGAATTATGCAATCTTCCTCCAACTACAATTAGGTTATCTGTACTGATAAATGGAGATAGTCCTTTTAACTTACTATTTCTTGGCACGTTTTTACCTTCAGTTAATGCCTTATTTTCAATTGCAAACTCATCTTTTTGTGCGCATCTTATTAGCCAAGATTCTGCATTGCTAAAATCTGATACCGTGAGATATTTAACAAAGCCTTGTTTGCATCTTTTTAATCTTAAAAACTGAATAAATTTCAAAATCCAAGCAGTTGCCCGAACTAGCCTTTCCCACTTAGAATACCTATCTAGCAAACCATTTTTAAACTTTACTATAGTTAAACTCAACTGAACAGGCCTAAGTTCCGGTAGTGTTTCTTCCGGCATTAATGCAAGCATGGACTGACTCTTCCAAGAAATTGTATCGCTCGATAACCATTGTGGACCAAACCACCAAGTCGTAGCATCTTGTAATTCTTGCGTTGTAATGCCTCTAGAAAGTATGTCGGCTGGATTTTCATTTGTTGCTACGTGATGCCATTGCGGTGCCTTTGTAATTTCTAGAATTTGGCTGACACGATTAGCTACGAATGTTTTTAATCGTGATGAATGACTATTTAGCCACCCTAAAACTATCATTGAATCAGTCCACAAATGGATAGTTTCACAGTTAATATTCCAAGAGTCAGCTACCTTAGCTGCCAACTGAGCCAAGAGAAGTGCCCCACTTAGTTCTAGCCGAGGAATAGTTGCAACTTTTAATGGTGCTACTCTAGTTTTTGAACAGAGTAACCGTGAGTGCCATATCCCTTGCTGATCTGAACTACGTATATATAGACATGCTCCGTAAGCTTCCATAGATGCATCACAGAATCCATGAATTTCAAATAATTCACCAGATTGTACTTTGCACTTACGATCAATGGAAAGCTCTTTGAGAGATTCTAGTCCAGAGTAGTATTTCTTCCATTTTTCTTGGATATCTACTTGTAATGGTGCATCCCAATTAATTTTTGCTGCCAAAGATGTTGAAGAAAAATCTTACCTTTGATCAACACAGGACCCAAAAAACCTAGAGGATCAAACACCTTATTTAGTTCAGAGAGCAACTTTCTCTTTGTAAGGTTCATCCTGTCTAAAGGTATAGAAATATTAAACTTGAATTGATCGGGCACTGGTTGCCAACATAGGGTGGAGTCACCAGCTATGGCCACCTTAAGCATTTTTCTAGACAAATCATACTATTGCGTTTTACTTGTTGATGTTTGAGCTTTGAAATTTTTACCATGTTATCATCATAACAAGTTTAATACTTAGCTAAAATATTGGGTTCATAAGTAAAGTATCTAATGAGAAATAATTTTTTTATTATTATTTACCTTTTCCTCCCATTTATGGCCGGCAATCACCAGCTATGGCCAATAAAATACCCAATTATGGCCAATACTAAAAAAATCTTAAAAATTTAAATGTAATGATAAATAACACTGTATTTCATCATTATAAAAATAATTGTATACTTCATTACTCAATTATGGATACACAACTAAAATTATACCTACAAATAAGTAGTTAAATATTTTAAAAACCAAAATTTCAAATAGGTACAACATTTTACTTTTAAGATCTTTCTTTATTTCATACATACCTAAGTAGGTATTAATATAGTTAACAGTTTTTAAATATTAACAATGAGTAATAGGTATTATGCACCAAATTTTGGAATTAAAAATAGTAATATAATTATATGCTTTGTTGCTAGGAACAGTCTTTGTTAAACGTAACAGTCTTTACATTTTCAAATAGGTATAACATGTTTACTTAGGCCATATAATATATTAATATAGATAACAGTTTAAAATTATAAAATAAACAAACTAAAACATAAAATTCAAATTTTTAACAAAAACAGTACTTTCTGTGTTAAAAAAAAAACAATGAATAATTTAATATTGTAAATACTAAATTAAATTAACAATAAAATAAAACATTATGTAGCAAACCTAGCTATTAAAATAGTTAATTGAAGTTAGGTATATACTTCTTAGTCAGGACATTATTTTTTTCTTTGCTAAACCTAACAGTCTTTAATTTTATATTGTATTAAACAGTCTTAAAATTTCTCGAATATGTCAACAACACCTGGGAAGACAGATTTTAGTTGTCTACCAGATAATTTCAGTTCAGGTACAGGCAGTTTCCCTACAATACTCTCTATGCCAATCATGCTCACATCATTGTCAATAGGAACAAATTCGTGTTTTCTTCTTCGTCTATTGATTCAAAACATTGTATTTCAATATCATTTATATCAGTTATTTTAAGAACTGATGCTACATATTTGTAAATGAGTTTTCTTTTGTTCGACGTTTCAAATTTTACAATAATATAATCACCGGGCTTCAAGTCTGATGTTGATAAAACCAAATCCATAGATTGTATGGGCACAGCAAGTGGTTCTTCTAGACTGTGGTGACTGATTGAACTCCAACTTTGGTTAGTTTCTGAGTGTTCACTATCTGAATCAATTGGTATTTTCTTTTTTAATGTCTTTACCCTTTTTTTTTTCTTCAGCTACCCTTTTTCTGTCTTGTATGGCTTTCCTTTTATTTTCTCTTTCCTCATCTTTTTTTAATTTGTCTGCTTCTTTTAGTTCATGAAATTGTACCCACCTGTCTGATGTTATGACACTTGGAGTATATTCTCTTTTTCTTTTTGATTTTGATACCTGCTGTACTGGCCACTTAATTACATCCTCAAATACTGATGTTAATGATCGTCGTGTTGGTAAGATTAAAGTAGTAGGAGAATCATGACTTGTGGATGGTTGGTTTTCTAATTGACAGGATGTACTGGAATTGTTCATAGTTGTTGATTCTAAACTAATTGTTGTTATTGTGCTGATGTTGGACTCATATAGGAATCAAAGGAATCAAAAGTTGTTGCTTGTGAGGTTGACTCTGTTCTTGTTTTCTCATTGTTAGTTTGAGTTACACATGTGGACCACAAATTAAACAGCATTAGCTTTGATATCACCATCCCACTCATCCTCCTATATAGGCTCTCTTAAATTCTTTTAATAGATTACTATCAGTGTTTTTTTCGATGAATTTCAAATGCAATTGTATTTCATTATTTTTTGAGGTGTTCTGTTGTGTTGGGACTGAACGTATTATAACTTTGGTATAATCTACATTATTTGGATTAAATGGTAATAGACCAGTAGATCTAAAACCAGATTGAACATTCTTCGACATATTTGGTGTATTCATGATGTTAGATAATGCAGTTGGCATATCAAATTTGCTTATTTCTCTATCATTGTCGATTCGCCATTGCTTCACAGTTTTTTTCCACGATGACTTGAGTGGTCCAAATACTGCTACATCTAGTGGTTGTAGGATATGAGTTGAATTGGGATAAAGAGCTATTAAAATCAGACCATTTTCCCTACAAAACTTACTCAGATGTAAGCTAAGATGCGAACTGTGACCATCTAAGAATATAATAACGGGTCTAGAAATATTTGACTGTATTAGATGAGGAAGAAATATGTTTGCCATGTATTCAAAAAAAGTTTCTGCAGTCATCCAACCATTTTCAGACTTGCCTAACCCCCATCCTGGAGGAGCAGACTGTGCAATCTTTGCTGGAATGCGTTCATACTTATAAATTGTTAAAGGGGGTGCCCAATTACCCAAAGCGTTGGCTGCAAAAAGTGTTGTTATGTTTTCTTTATTGTTGTTTGTCTGTTCATCATACACATTACATCCACGAGGCCCTAATATAAGTTCTCCTTTTGGAGCTAAATAGAAACACGTTTCATCCATATTAAATACTCGTTCTGGGTAGTTCAACACATACAAATTTTCGCCCAATAGCTCAGAAACTTCATCAAACCATTTTCTTATTTTTTCCTCGGTCACTGATCCCCTTGCTTTGTTTACATATTCAGCATGTTTTTGGGACAAACACTTGTGGCGGTTCATAAATCCATAAAACCATTTTTTACCTGGTCTATTATTTATAAATGGAGTTTTCATTTCTGATTCATCCACTAGTTTCTTAACTGAACTTAACAGCCCCTCCCGATCTACAGGAAACCCCATTTTGGCACAAGTTAGCACCCATTCTACTAATAAAGCTTCAGTTTCATCTCCAAGTATGGATGTTACTCCACCGTGTCCTACAGATTCAACTGGCGACTTGCCTTCAAGCTTGTTCCTGAGTGTAGTGCGGGGTACATTAAATATCCTGCTTGCTGTTGATGTATTCATTCCTAAGCAAAATTATTTTTACTTTATTTATGTAATCAATGTCTACAACAATCTACCTTTGTGAATTGCATCCAATGCTTGCTGAACTTTGGATGGAGAATATATACATCTTTTTGGTGTGTTACTCTTGGTTTTTGATGTAGTTGGTTTTGAAGCCATTTTAAATGTACTATTTAAAACAATTATTACCAAGCTAATAATGAAATTCAATTCAGACAAATAGGTATAACTAGGTAGGTAGCTCTAAGTGAAGCATAAAATAAATGTAAGTGGCCATTAAAAGAGTCTCATAACGATCCATTTATGGCCATCGTCTGTCCATAGATAGAGTTTTCAACAAAATGTAGGCCCCTTTAAGGCCACCATATAAAATACAATGTACAAAACATTTTTTTGAAGCACATTAATGTAATAATATTATATGAAATAATACGAACCTGATTGTGTAGTCAACACCAACAAATTATAAAATATTCTTCACAAAAAAATAAAACAAAATTACATTTTCTTAACAATGTTGCTAAGAAACAACAATAATAATATCAACATTATGAATTTGTGATTAAAAAAAAAAAAAAAACCCGTAAAATGATAAGATTGAATGTGTAATGAATCAGTGTATCCAACTTAATATTCAACCACAAGATTATAACTGTGGAATACAAAATACTGCTAATAAATAATGTTTAAAACTAAACTGGCCATAGATGGATACTGGCCATAGATGGTGACTCCACCCTAATCCTAATGACTTAACACTATCTTCATCGCCGAGATTTAAAGCAAACAAAGGATCATTTTGGTTCTCACTTATGGTGGCAATGATGGTGGGAGAATTTGAGCACCATTTGCGTAATGGTAATTTTGCAGATTCTAAGACGACGGTTATATCTTTCTGCAGCTGCATACATTCTTCTACTGTATCACAACCCGTCATTAAATCGTCCATGTAGAAATCTCTATCAATTACTTGTGCCACTTTTCTATTTTTGTTTTTATACTCTTGAGCGAGTGTCACTAAACATTGCGTTGCCATAAACGAGGCGGGCGTAGTTCCATATGTGACTGTCAAAAGATTATAAGTGCGGATTTCTTCACTAGGATTTGCACGCCAAAGTACCCTTTGTAATGGCAATCTTCCTCAGCTACCATTATCTGGCGAAACATTTTCTCAATGTCAGCCGTAATGACGTACTGATGTTTTCGAAATCGAGTTAATATTGAAAAGATATCTTCTTGAACCGTAGGTCCACGCATCAGCACATCATTTAGTGATAATCCAGATGTAGTTCTTGCTGAGCCATCGAAAACCACCCCTAGTCTTTGTCGTAAGACTAGATAATTTTAACACTGGATGATGTGGTAGATAGTATGCATTCTTTAGCAACCTTTCTTCACACTTTACTTCTCGCATGTGCCCCATATCTATGTATTCATTCATGAATTTAACGTATTCCACTCTTAACGTTTCGTCTCGTTGAAGTCGCCTTTCAATATTGATAAATCTGGATGTCGCCATTACTAGACTATCACCTAAATTTTGTATTTCAGGCTTGGTTGGTAAACGCAGAACAAAGCGACCCTCTTCATTTCGCCTAACTGAATCTTGAAAATGTTGAAGAGTTTCTTCTTCTTCAGCACACCTCTGATTTGCCTTTGATCCTTGTCCATATTGCTCTTTATCTGCAAGTACTGGCTTCCAATCACTTTCTATAGATTCTCCAAGAGAATTAACTCCTAAAAGACAAGTTACTTCAAGTCCGCCGGTAACTATCCATCCTAGTTTCGTATCCTGTAAACTAAGGTTACCAATCCCCAGTGGCACTCGATCTACTTCTAAAAGCTCATAAAATATTCCAGCCCCAATTAAGAGATCAATTGATCCGGCTTCGTTGAACTTAGGATCTGCTAATTTAGATTCAAATTCTAAAGGAATTTTCCAACATTTTGCTGGTGCAGCACATGGTGGAAGTTGACTGACTATAGTTGGTAATACAAAACATGGCAAAACTAATTTGAAATTTGTGACCTTGGACCTTAAATGTATTTCAACCTTGGCTACAGATTGAACTCGACTAGCTCCCACACCCCTAATTGGTAATTCTGTTTTCTGAGTGGCAAGTTGCAAAACATTTAATAAACTCCTTGAAATAAAGTTCACCATTGATCCACTATCTAACACTGCTCTACAGTCACGCATAAAACCACGACCATCAGTTACTTGCACTACAGCAGTAGAAAGAAAGACATGTGAATCAATTGATTTTGCTGCTAAAATAGAATGAACCGGCGGCTGTTGACCATGTGAAGAAGCAGAAGGTGTTTGCTGATCTTCAGTTGGTATGCTACTATTAAACTTCTTAATTGTATCTCTTTGACTTAACTTGTCAAAATGCAACATTGTATTGTGTTTTCCTTTGCAAAGTTGGCAAACGAATTTCGATTGACAGGAAGGAGCCATGTGATAAGGGCTAAAACAATTAAAACATAATCTCGCACCTCTAACAATGTTGAAACGCTCCCCTTGTGGAAGTTCTTTAATCTTTTACATGTATATATCTTATGCATTTGATCACAGCAAGGGCATTTCTCTGATTTAACTTCCACTGCAGCTAATGTAACCTTTCTTCCCGGATTGGACCATTTTTTCTTGACTGCTGTCTTACTGCTGTCCCATGTTTCCGAATTTTCAAAGGCTATACAGCGACTTGACAAAAATTCTTCCAAGTCTTTATATTTCGGCAGCTCATTATTGGTACGTCGCAACTGCCATTCATGACAAGTTGCATGGTCAACTTTTCTAAGCAAAACTGTAACCAGCCAGGCGTCCCACATATCTACTGGCTGCCCTAGTGCTTCTAGTGCTGCGACATGAGAAACCACATTAGAGTGCAGCGCTTGTAGTTCATTTGCTATAGCGGAATCCACCTGCGGAAAATCCAATATAGCACGAATGTGAGATTGTATAACCATACTTCTATTTTCGTATCTCTGTTGTAACCTTTTTATTGCTACGGAATAGTTGCCTTCTGTCATCGGAATAGCTTTGATAACATCCAATGCTGCCCCGGACAGTGAAGATCTTAAGTACGAAAATTTTTGAGCTGGTGGGTAAGCATCCTCATTATGCACCATCGCCTTGAAACAATCAAAATAAGATTCCCACTCTTGTATATTGCCATCAAATGTCGGCAATGCTAACGGTGCCAATCTAGCTCTATGAGCTGACATAGTTGTGTTCATAGAATTATTATTTTGCATTGACGAGTTATGACTCTTTTCCGCATTTATCAGCTCTTGCATTTCCGACCTAGTAGCGAAAAAATCATTTTCAAACTGTTCTCTTTCTTGCTCAAATAACTCAGCGTTATCAACATCGATCAGCTCAATTTGTGACTGGATGTCATCAAACTTGCGATTGAGCACTGGTAATTCTTCCTGACGAAATTCCAATAACGTTATGGCATCTACGCCGGGTTTAAAATTTTGAATAAATGTACGTATGCGCGTTAGAGACGCCTTCACTACCCCGCGCTTTCTCCGTAAATCACTTATTAATTTTTGCTCCCTATCATCATCATCAAGCACCATCGTGTTATAAAATTTACAAATTAAATATCAATTCAAAAATATTAGAAAACAGACCAATAAAAATAATAATAGCAAGACGAAATTCTCTTGAACGCAATTAAATAAATTATAATACGATCCAACTATCTACAATGAAAGCAGATTACACTTCGTTATAGAATAATTAATTAATTTATCGATAGCGCCAACGAAACACCTATTATATAATATAATTTAATAAATTAAAATTCAATACAACGATTATACAACAATTCACAACAACAAAAATAAAAAAATCACGTCGAGGTCACCAAAATGAACGGGCCGGGAGCATATAAAGCTAATACGCGCGCCCGGTCACCAAAATAATTCGTGCGCTGCACACCGACCGACCTGTGTATGTGTGTGTATGTGTGTATAGCGACTCTAAGGAAGTGGCCGGGGTCGCCGAGCAAGACCAAAGAGTGCTAGTGTGCGGTGGTGTGTGTAGGTGTGTATAATTGTGGTGTGTATACTTAAATCTAGGGACACGGGTAACTAAGAATAAAAATGGTAACTCAAATTGTAGGTGTGGTAAAAGATATAATATAATAATAATTTACGCGCCCTTTTGGCCCAACAAGTAAAAATATGTATAGTATAATAATAGTTGCCGGTTCGGCACAACCAAATATAATACAAATAATAATAATATAAATAATAATAAATAAATAAAAAATAACTCACAATATTGTCGGTGCTCAGCTGGCCAGCTGCACCTAAAGCTATATAATAAAAATGACACACACAACACGGATATAATAATTTAAATAATACACAAAAAAAAGACTAGATGGCGATTTGCGCTCACAATACAATAATAAAAAAAAATATGTGGCAATTAGTGCTCACACAAAAATAACAATAATGTGGCGATTTGCGCTCACACAATATACAATAAAATTGGCGATTCGCGCCCACAGTGCAATATCAATATAATAATAGCGGCGATTAGCGCACACTATATAATATTATAAAAAGAATTTGCGGCGATTAGCGCCTAAGCAAAATAAAATAACAAAGTGGCTATTCGCGCCCACAAAATATAATAAAACTAGAGATTCGCGCTCACAAACACGAACTTTTTTAAGTATATAAAAAAACAACGGCGATTAGCGCACGTACAGCAGCTATATTGCAATGACGCTGGAGAGAAGACTAACATAATTATAATATTATACCGACGACGCGGGCGGACGGGAAGACATAATAATGCGCTGATTGCGATTCTTCACGCGTAATCTTAATATTATATAACTCACACAACAATTAAAACACAAATTTAAACAATAATATAAAATAAACAGTAATATGTATGTGCGTGTGTGTGTGTGATCGGCCGGTGACAAATATAGGCCGTTGACCTATATAATAAGTGGCTAGCTGTATTATATTATTGCATTCCGGGCGGCAACATATTGGTTTTTTCCCGAAAACTAACTCGTATGGAGTATAATTTGTTGAAGTATGCACCGTGGTATTATAGCAAAACATAGCATAACTAATTACGCGTCCCAATTATTATCTTTGTCTACAAAACTGCGTAAATACGTTTTCAAAGTTAAATGTGATTGTTCCAAATAACCATTTGATTGGGGATGCCACGGAGTTGTTTTAGTTTTTTCGATTTTCAATAATTTACAAACGTCTTTAAACAAATTTGATAAGAAATTGGTACCATAATCTGTTAGAATAGTAACTGGTATACCATAGATACATATAAAACATTCTACGAATGCTTGTGCTACTGTCGTTGCGTCTGTGGAGGCTAACGCTATGGCTACGCCATAACGCGACAATTCATCTTGTATAGTTAAAATATACGAGTTACCTGAACTTGTTACGGGTAATGGTCCTACTATGTCTAAACATATTTTATGAAACGTAGTAGTTACGGTAGAAGTAATTAACATAGGTTGTTTTGTTTTTTTACCCGATTTGTTTCCCTGACAAATAATGCATTTTTTAATGTAATTTTTTACATCTTGTTTCAAATGTCTCCATTGATATTTCATTTTTAATCTTTTTATTGTACGGGAAGTACCTTGGTGCCCCCCTACTAATGTGTCATGATACTCTTTAATTATTTGATTTTTCTCGTCTTCCGTAAAACATTGTTCTTTATATATCGTTACTTCTATATCAGTGTTTTTAAAAACAAAACGAAACATTGCGGGTATGCGCTCGAAACAGGTCAATGTCGTTAACCCTTCTAATCTAATGATTGAAAATTGTTTAATTTGTTCACCGACACAGAATAACTTAATTTCGGCTATCGCGTTATAATATTGCTCTGCGTTCATTTCTGTATAATAATTATTTTTTAAATTGTAAAATATTATTAATTGCTTAATTGTTTAACAACGAAAAAATTACTTTCATTAAACGTTATTTGACCTAGTAAATTGTTACTACTAATAATCTCTATCGCCGGATGCGTTATTATTTTATCGCTTGATATAGGTAAAATTACGTTTTCGTCGGGTTTCGCGTGTTTAATACTGCCTTCTATTTCTTTTATTTTAGAATTAAATATCGGTTTATTTCCGCCTTTTTAAATTCATCGAAATCGTTAATTGGCTCATTATTTGTAACTACGTGTATACGTGATAAACAGTCCGCGTTTGCATGCTGTGGTCCCGCTCTATAAACAATTTCGTAATCGTACTCTTTGAGTTGTAAACGCCAGCGCATTAATTGAGATGAAACATCTTTTATATTAAATAAATATGTCAATGGTCGATGGTCAGTTATTATTTTAAATTTTTTCCCGTATAGGTACGGCCTAAAATATTTAACTGCCCATACTATCGCTAACAATTCTTTTTGAATTACACTGTAATTTGTTTCGGCCTTATTTAACGTTCTACTTGCATAAGCTACTGGTTGATCTTTAGGTACCTCCCCTTGTGAAAAGACGGCCCCAATAGCATATTGACTTGCATCCGTCATTAAGTTAAAATTCCCGTTCTCCCAGTTAGGGTATACTAATAAAGGTGGGTTCATTAATGCTTTTTTTAATTCTTGGAAAGCGTCTTCGCACATGTCAGTCCATACGAATGGTGTGTTCTTTTTCAATAAGTTCGTTAGAGGTTTAGCAATTTTGGCGAAATTGTCCACGAATCGGCGGTAATAATTAAGTAAACCTAAGAAGGATTTAACGTCCTTCTCAGTTAAAGGTCTCGGATAATCTTTAATACAACTTAATTTATTCGGATCTGGTGTTACCCCGTTTTCGCTAATCAAATGCCCCAAATATACAACCTCTTTACGTAAGAACGCACATTTCGCTGGCTGTAACTTAAGTTTATGCGATCTCAGACGTGTGAATACTTGTTCTAATTTATTTTGGTGGTCACGTAAACTTGACCCATGGACGACGATGTCATCTAGATACGCCGTACATAACTCCTCTAAACCCATTAAAATTGCTTTCATGGCCCGTGTAAACATTGCAGGCGCAGAACTAAGTCCAAATGGTAATCTCATAAATTCGTAATGACCTGATTTTGTAGAAAAAGCTGTTTTATGCGTGTCCCCCTTATCTACCATTATTTGATGATAACCGCTCGCAAGGTCTAAAGTCGAAAAGTATTTTGATGAACCTAATGATTCCAATATTTCTAGAATATTTGGTAACCTATACTCTTCGTTTTCAGTGACCTCGTTAAGTTTCCTAAAGTCTACGCATACTCGCATTTTTTGTTTCCCTTCTGCATCTTTTTTCTTTTTAACGACTACCAAAGGAAAATTAAACGGTGATACCGAGTCACGTATAATATTAGCTTCTTTCATTTCTTTTATTTGTCTCTCTATCTCATCTTGATATGCATGTGGTAACCTATATCGACGTATATTTATCGGTTTAACGCACCTAGGAGTGTTAATTTTATGTGTAACTATATCAGTAGCACCTAATTGATCACCTTCAAAGAAAAACAAATTAGAAAAACGGCTACAAAGGTCTATTATACTATCACGTTCCTCGTTGTTAAGGTGTTCCGTTTTAATAGTTTTCTTAATTTTTCTAATTTTATTATCCGCGTATTTTTCTTCGTTAGCAATAAAAACACAATCATTAAAAGGTTCCCACTTTAGATTACTCGTGGTTAATTGATCGATAATAAATGGTTGCTCCGATATATTTACTATATTACTTATAATTTTATCGCCTTTTACTGGACTGATACTATTAGCTATAATTACGTCCTCGTTAATCTCGTATTTTTTTATCGTAATAAATTCGTGTTTAATTTGTTCGTCCGCTCTAATTTGTAAAACGCAGTTACTTCGCGGTGGAATAATTAACGCGTTATTATCGATTTCTTTTTTTTCTGGTATTATTAATATTTCCTTATCCCAATCTAATACGACTTTGTTTAATTTCAAAAATGTTATGCCTATTATACCTGCTTCATGTATTGGAAAATCATCGTATACAATATCGAATTTAACTGTAAAAAGTTGTTTGTTAATGTAAATTGGAATTACCACAGATCCTACTGTTTCTACTGGACTTGCATTAATGCCCTTAATCATTTTTTTATCTTTTTCATTCACGATTATGTGACATTTTAAACTTGAAATTTTTATAATGTTCATTTCTGAACCACTATCAATTAAAAATTTAATTTCGTTTTTAACAAATTTATCCGAAAAACACGTAATATGCTCCTGTGTTATTGGTGTTATAATAAGAACGTTACTTCCCGATTGTATTTCACTGATAGACCTATCGTGATTTTCCTGACTATTTCCTTCTACGGTTTCATCTTGTTCGTTACGTTTTAATTTACGACACTCACTTATATCATGATTCTTTTTTCTACAATATTTACAGAATTTACTAGAATATTCGCGTTTAAATTCGGTCTTTGGACTTTGTCCATTATTCGGATTTTCGAAAGTAGCTAGCTTATGCTCGCTTGTTCTACATTCATTAGCATAATGACCAAATTTCTCACAACGATGGCATTTAATCGCGCTTTTATCTCTAGTGTTTTTTTTATCAAATTTATTATTTTTATAATTCGGTGTTTTGTTATACCCGTTTATGCTATTATAAAATTCTGTTGTTGTTTCCTCTTCCATTGCAATTAAAACGGCTTCTTCGAAACCTTGTATGTTACGCGCTTTTAATAATAAACCGATAGTTTGTGGGATACCCGCTATGAATACACTTAGTGCGTGAGCTCGCACTGTTTGCGCTATTATTTCTGATTCTATTGCGTCCCTACCTACCGTTAACGCGTTCATTAATTCATGGGCTGTTTCTTCAATTCTAATAGAAAAATCTTTAATTGATTCCTTTGCGTTCTGACGCATTTGACTTAATTGTACTTGTAAGTAAGACTGAATGTGTCGATCCAAAAACGGTTTTAAATAATTTTTTTAATTCATCCCAGGTAGTAATTTTTTTATACCTCACGGCCGATAATGCTTTACCCGTTAATTGTGCCAGTATCGCTTCTCCTTCCTGTCGTGAACGTGGTTTCGTCGGTGGGTCTCAAAGTACTTATTTTTTGATTTGACTCAAAAAATTTTCGTTTGATGAAGTATGACCCCACACCTGACACCAAATTGTATGTAGTAACCAGTGATAGTTACTGCACGCTTCTTTTACGACGAATGCACGTTCCGTCGTAGGTTGGAGAGTTGAGGTATATAAGTTAACAATAAAATAATAAGATAATTGATACGTTTATTAACTTGTTAAAACGATAAATGAAAAGGCTTTCGTTAGCGTAAGCACAAGTACTTAGCTACCGGAGAGCAAGTGACAACACTGACTTAGTCTAACTGACTCTTAACTAACTATAATTAAATCTATGATGAGGACTCATATTTATATGGAACATGCCGTGATGGAGAATCGAATGATCTACGTCTATGAAGTGGCGTGATGTGTCTAATCCAATCAGGAAACGGCATTAGTGGTCCGACTCGGTGGCGTGATATAGTCATAGGCCACTGGACTTCGGAACTACGTTTTTATACTAAAAACGTCGGTTTACTACAACCCCAACGTCAACATTTCGACTTGAAAGCTGTTTGATATTATTCTATTTTGTAACAATTTGTTACCACAAAAAATTTTTGTAACCTTACCATTACCCCAGAATATCGTGATTTAATAAATTAAAATATCTAAGTCTACAAATCAATTACCCATTTCATAAAATACAGTTAAAATGTTTAAGTATATATGAATATAAGTCTATACTCATGGTCCATGTACCTGTACAGGAACTTTGGTACTAATGAAGATCTAAGATGAATAGTAATAAAATACTATAAAAATGTTTATTACATTATAAATAATAAATATTACGCACAGACAAGTGACAAGACATTTATTTATTACATCCATCAAGGTTTGACGACAATCTCTGAACATTTTCAAAATATGGTCAAGATAGTATATGCACATGAAAATCAGAAAATATGAACTAGGTAGTGGAAAACAAAAATTATGTTCTTTAATTAGGTAAACTGCAAAAAAAGCTTCAGTAAGTTAAAAAAATCACACGGTTTAGTGTAGATATATCATATTATTTGCAACTAATATAATGACATAATTTTTTTATAGGGATGATAAACTTTTGAAGAGTCTCGGATTACAAATCCTTCTCTGATTTTTATCAGCTGTCAATAATATTTCAAATTTGAAAGTATGTTAAATTTGTCACCACTATTTTTATAAAAATTGTAAAAAATCAAACCATGGTTGCTTTACAAATCAATATAGATATTATTACAATTTACAAATTTGACTATTAAAAAAATATATGGACCTCTAAATATTCGCTTCTTTCTGAGCTGATCTGTCATCAGCCCGCTTCTGTGTGTACATGTCACTTTGAACATAATTGTATCATGGAAAACATCGTATCGAGTATTCCAGACAAAATATTAAGTGTGGCTAGTTATATACGTGTTATCTATAATTCTAAATGCTAATAAACTAACAAGTAATGAGTAATGACTAATTAATTACAAATATATATATTTAAATTTAAATTTAAAATCATGTAATTAACTGCAACATCAATTATTTATTTTGGTCAGTACGTATTTATCAAACAACGTAATACAAATGTGTCAATATTATCGTGTTTATTATTTTAATAGATAATTGTACAGATTTTCGTAAACTAATTCTATAAATAAATAAGATAAGGATTATTTTATTTTACATTTTGTTGTCGACGGAACTTTGTTTATATTTCGTGGTCGAAATGTCGAATATTCATAATGATGAAAAGTTGTCAACTATTGAAACACAAAATAATAATTTTATTAAAACTTAAATTAGTTACTAAACCTCAGACATACATCTTATAAAGTAATCCTAAATATTAATTATAAAACCGAAATTTGTAAATATTAAATTGTACTTATTGTATACGAAAAACGATTCTGAGCGGAGACGATTTGTCAGTCTAGACTCTAGGATATATTATATTATTACCTATATTTAAATTATTATAATATTTTTTATAAAATATTTTCTATATTGACTCGAGAGTCGGGAGTTTTAAATCACGATAGTAAAGATAAATTAGGTAGTAGAGCGCATACCTACGTGTCGTAATTGCAGGTAGACCGCGATCTACGGTAGAGCGCATACGACAAGAAAGCCGTTTTTTTTACAGTTAAAGAAGTGTTTGTCTTTGCCCTTTGTATGGAAAGCATCACATTTTTTTTATAGGCCCCTCCAAAAGAGTACGTACCGGGCCACTCAAATTCTAAGGACGGCCATACGCATTTGATCAATTCTTACAAATTATTAAATATTAATGTTGATAAATTAACACTTATCACTATAGTCCCTATTAATTACGAATACCCATCACGGACGATTTATTCTTAGTACACAAAACACAAAGTAAAATAACTTAAAAACTACTCGTGTAAATTTTGATTAGGATATTTCAAAGTTTTCCGAAAAATCATCTACAGTAAAAGAAGGAATCTCACTGTGGATTTACGTTCAACTTTTTCTTAATTTACACTAAATAGGTATTATAAATTTGTTGAATTTGAATATACAAAAATAAAACCCTTCCACTCATAAAAGTAGTTTGCATAAATGGCTAAATTAATACTAATGGTCACTAATTAATAATTATTAAAATATGAATAAAATCTAGTGGATAATATTTACTAGATTTGGTTCCAAAATTATTAGATGATAACTATGTGATATATTTACTAATGACTGTATTGACAATAATGGGTTGAAAATATAGCTTAAAGTATTACATGGTTGATGTTATAATTTTATGATTAAAATTAGATGTTTATATTCTAGATTTCCATTTACTTTAACTCCTTAATTTAAAATAAGATATGGTAATGAGGTAATCAATACAACTGAAGAACGACATAAGTTAGGTACTTAATAGATAATATATTATAATAATAAATTTTCTAAATAACATAGGTAGGTAATTTATAATAAAAATAACATTAGTAAACATTTAAAAATGTACAAAAATAATTTAAAATATAAAACTATACTATTGTAGTATTGTCTTCTTAAAAACCATTATAAAATAAAACTACTTAATAACAATAAAAATGAGATTGATATACTTTTTGCTAAATTGTAATGATTAAGAAAATGAAGCTTTAAAATTTTGAAATAATTAATTACATAGTTTAATAGTAGGTAATACAAAATAACATAAATCAACCTCTAGTAAAATGTATATTATAATAAATAAATACTATATTACAATAAATAACGATTAAAATCCGATTGATTGCCATTGGAAGCACAAAGCCCTTGGATGGTGATCTGTGAGCCAGTTAATGACCTAAGATGAAAAAACAAATTTTATTGAATAGTAACAGGATTAAGATAGGTAACTAGAATGTTTCTTTATTAGGTATGTAATTCATAGATATTATTAATCAATGGTTTATAATACATATTATTGCATAATTGTCAATGACTAAAATTGAATTGTATTTGATTAACAAATTTAAATCACTGTATTATGTAAGAATGCAAAACACCGTAATTTTTGGTTATAAGTAATTATGTGTCTTTATTCTCGTGTAATGAAATAGAATGTTTTATACGAGATTTTACAATATATTCGTTTGTATTACAAATGCTCTTTGAGCTACAGATATTTGTCATTCAGATCAGATAAGTATGTTATTAATTTGTTTTACAATATATTCTTTTGTATTACAAATGCTCATTGAGCTACTGATATGTTAATTATTTATTTAAAAAGTAAATAATATCAAGACTCACGTGAATTATTTGCCAATTAATATTATATAAACACTGATAAGCAATTGTGTCAAAGTAGCAAATAGTCTACAACTACAAATGATGGTGACAGCACTGTAGCACTAGTACCAACTGCAGAAATGGACCAGTACTGCGCGATGACGGTGGCGCACTCAACGGACAGTGATAACGGACGGCGACTAGTTTCGGGCGTCGATCAGCTGTGACGGCGGCGGCAACGAAACTCTGGACGGCGACGGCTGGGTTAGTTACTCCCGGGATATGTGCTATTTAGCTTGTCAATACGTCTAAACGTATTACTAAATAGCACACGCCAATAGCTGTGACCACGAGCCACTCCTCCTATTTGTGCCTGTGTAGCTTGTCAATACGCTGTTATGGGCTACGACGAGATATCTATAAGATATCTACGAGATTACAAGGCTAAGTTAGTATGACCATGCCTCGTGTCAAGGGTAATGCGGATGCTACTATGACCATGACACGTGTCGGGATAGTAAGCGCACCAATAATTACAGTACACTAATGATGCATTTGAGATGTTATTGCACATTCTCAAATTCGTGTCCGAATTTGCAAGAACAACAACAAGGACACCTGGTTTTACCCAGAAGGCGACAACACGACGTAAACAAGAGACGCACCACAATATATAAGGGAGCCCGAAGACCAGCAACGGCAGATGTACCAAAGCTATCAACAACTGAGCACTTTCACGTCACTCAGCCACTTATTTATTTGTTACATGTATTTTGTTTGTATGCAATAAAACATATTACGTTATTAAGTTTAACTTTCATTCAAATTAAACATTTGGATTCAAATCTGATACTGGCACGCAACAACTCCTAGACGTATTACTACACACACTAATAAGAGGAGGGTAAAACGAACCGAAAGACGAGTGTTTTAATAAGAACAAATAGCGTTTCGATAAGTCGGTCGGTGACTGCGAGGCGAGGTGGTTCCAAGTTGGAACTTCCAACGGTGCTCTCGATTGGTATATATGCATGTCTGTCTATCGATATGGGAGGCAGCCTGTCGTTCCCGTAGACTATGTTTATTACGATTTTTGACCGCTTACATTGCGTTTTGGCAGTAGGCGGCCGCAAACATTATTAAGTATAGACCTTGGGGTAGCGATTGCTCATATTAATGACGATGTTTAATGTCAAATAACTTCATTACATCGATTTTTGTCTCATTGATGAAGAGTGCGTGCTCCCACACGCGCTCTATGTAAAGTACTGTTGCGTAGTTCTTGGTAGCCGTGTTGACAACAAATCACTACAAAACTTGATGTTAGACATAATATAAGTGTGATTGGTTGTACGTGACGGCTTCTAACATTAATTATAAAGCTACCGTTAGCTTTACTATCGTTGTTGAGGAATTTAAAATCATAAAAGGTGTTCATGATCGTTCGTAGTACTAATCCGTATGTACCTTTTGGTTGCGCATGTGCGTTCTACTAGAGCGCGCATGCTGTTTTGAAATTGAATTAATTTCGTCTCGTTACAATCACTTATATAAATAGCCAATAGGTACCAAGGAGCTTGCGGCTGAAGATATTGTATTCTAACGTAAAATGTACATAATAAATAATAATATTGTATTACTAATAAAAATTATACAATTACACATAAAAATTAAAAATCTATTTCGATTTCAAATTAGGCTAATCTGCTCGAATACTTATCTATCTTAATAGATATCATGGTATATCTATGGTATGGTAATCTTAGGGTATAATAATTTAAGACCGCGGTATAGATACATACTACAGAATTTAATACACATCTTGCGAACCCCTGGACTTTCTTATCGTGCATTCGTGGTCTGCACTCTGCAATTTACCGGTCTGCGGGTCTGCTTTTTAGTACGTCCCCTAGCTTTCCATTGGGGCTAATCAAGTCAAATTAAAATAAGCTTACGTTCAAAACCGAGAAAACCCGCTAAAACGATGAAAATATACTGAATAATAATGATCAATACGTGATTTTCTAGAAATATATTTGAACCTAGCTACATATATTTGAATATAGCTACAATGAACACATGGCTCTAGTTCGTAACTGTTTGGAACGATGCACAGTGGGGCAATTGACATCGAAAGTTGGCATTAAATCATAGGGTAAAAAATATATTCCTAAAATTAATATTATTTTTATATTTGTTCATCAGACATATACAAAGTCGTTTACATAGTATTAACATAAAGTATAAAGTATATACGGTATTTATTTATTTAATTTATTAACAAAATTAGAAAAATGTATTATTTTAAGTTTTAAGTTTAAAACTGGTCATGGTTATTGTCTTCATTGTCTTCATTGCTGTCATTATCTTCGTCATAATCATCATCATTATCGTTGTCGTCATCATCATCATTATCATTGTCGTTATTATCATCATCATCAGTATCTTTAACATATTGAAGAGAGACTCTAACATCTGGTGATTTTAGTAATGCGAGTGCTTCAATTGGCAAAAAAAAAAAAAAAACTTAAAGAAACTTCTGCGTTTGTAAAAGTTACTTGTATGTTTTCTGGTTTTGGATAACACTGTTTTTTACTTTCTTGTACGACTTTGTACGATGGAAATTTATCTGGGGCACTCATCCGAATAATATTGTACTAATGTCTAGATAGCTTTGCATCTACTATAACAGCTAGAGCATCTTCGCCCGATAGTTTTTTAGGTGCTTGTGCAGACTGCTTCTTAAATACTTTTCTATATCTACTTGCACGTGTGGGGGTGGATGTAGTTATTTCCTTCAGTACCTAACTTTGCGGCTTCAACTTGTCCCGATGCTCTTAAGCTCATCTGTGTTGCATGACTTAACACATTAACAGACGTATTATTTCTCAGTTCTTGAGTTATTTTCCGCTTGTTTCGTTCACTACTCATCTCAAATGCCACTACTGGACGACCACGATTATTCTGGTTATTTAAAGATACAAATTTAATAGAAGCATTTAACCAGTTTTTATTTTCTATAATAAATCGTTCTTCCACTCTATGTGCCTTTTCCCAACGAGATTTGTATTCAGACTTGAAATAAGACATCAAATCATTTTGCTCACAGTTTTTCATTCGTTTTTCTATTTCGATTTTTATCAAATTAAATTTTTCATCAATAGTCTCACATCCAGAACTTTTAATTATATCATATAATTTTTGTCTGGATATCAAAACAGTGCTCGAATTCATTCCTATATAAAAATTTTTAAACTAATTATGACGTTTGTTTTCATCAACATAATATTCCTATAGGTACCTACTATCAAAATTAGCAATAATTAATACAGACATGAGATAGTACATAAATAATGTGTTCAAAAAGTTTGGAAATGCTTTAATTACTGTTTGTGTATAATTCCTAGATTTTAGTTGAGGAATATAGGTTTTCTACTATATATGGTCCGCATAATTAAGAAATAACGTATTCGCAGCTATATGTATGCAGCCTGGACGTTTATCAAATATCTATGAAAACCTAATTTCTTTAATACTGCACTTATCGACCTGATTTTTTTTTTAATCGGTTAAAATGGTATTCCTAGTCATATGTTCTGTTGGAAAATTTCCAACAAGCCTAAAACCGAATTAATGGGATGAACATTACGATATTTTAGATCGTCAATGTTTTATTTGTATAAATGTATAACATGTTAACTGTTTGCGCCGACGAGCCTTACTAAGGCGTACGCCGTTCGCCTAGTCCTCCGGACCGTAGTGAGGGGAATAATTTAAATGAATAATATATGCTAGATAAATATAAATAACATGAATAATATATTAAGCGACCTGTACTGAACAAATACAATAAATCAAATACAATATGACCAATATTATATGCAATTATACAATATGCATATAATCAAAGGGAGACGGGGATCACCGCTCTGGACACCGGAGCTGGCTGTCGGTGGAAGGCTGATCTGCTGAAGACTGAACTGGAACCACGTGGAACGCACGTACTGCGGTGTAAATAATCCGGGGAGCACCGTATCGGACAATAATAATACCACGAATCGGCAATGAAGGAGCGCAAAAATAACAAACAGATGAGCGAAGAGCAAAAAGCCTGTTTGATGGTAATGAGCGTAAAACGCATACAAAAAATGGCGATCACCACAAGTAAAAGACGGAGCAGCCGTTACACACGTAAATTGCACAAGTCGAGCGTGACAAGACGTACAAAAAGGAATGACGAACGTCCGAACAACACGTTAACGGCGTTGTGTTCGTCGTTGCCCGGAGCAGGGCGGCTGGCGAGTCAGTGTCGCCACCATTGCGAGTGACCTAGCGTGGTCACCGAACAAATGTCCAAAACCCGGGGACAATTTGTACGTGCAAAAAGGTCGAACATTAACTGTAACTTCAATTTATTTAAATAAGTTTCACACAACTTTTATAACATAGTAAAAACTAAAAGTGACAAATAATAGCACACACACTAATAATATGCTTAACTGAATTAATAATAATAATAATAAAACAGTGTGTTAGACCTTATACTCATAGACGGAACATGGGTATAGTTCCAGCGGTCAGACGTGAGTGCGCTGTTCGACTATTACTCAATTACTACGCACATGTGCAATAGAATTTCAGGTTAGGCGATCGGTTGTTGTGTTTTAAAAATCATTGTATGATAACGGATTGATAAGATTACGTTTTTAACCTAGTGTTCTGGCTAGCTTCTGGAATCTGGATATTTGAATAAGTTATTACTTATTAGTTATTATAATTTAAAGTTGTTTAATTATTAATATTTTTATAATAATAATGGTCATAAAGTGTGTTGTTTGTGACGTTCAGTTCAAAACAAAAACTGAAAAAAAATTTCATTCGTAAGCTATATTTTAGAAAATTCCCAAAAATGTAGATTTCTTCATTTTTCTTATTAATATATTTTACTATTTGCAAATATTATGCTAAATTTACTTCAGATTTCCTAAAGATGAATCGCGTAAGATCCAGTTCTAGTTCCATCCTAGGGCTAAATTTGTGTTTACCTTCATACAGGGTATTCTCTGATCATTTTTGGCCAGAAGATTACGAGTTAAGTGGGCTTCTAAAGAAAGATGCTGTTCCCAGGTAATACCTACTTTATAATAATATTTTGATTTGAAAGTAATAATGTAATGTGAGTTTACTTTATTGCTTTTAGTAAATAAAATAGATTGAATGAGGGCGATACAATAATAATGACAATAGATCAGCCTCCTGTGTCAGATATCTGTGTCACTCCTAGGTAAAATTTAACATTATTTTAACATTGCATTATTTTATTATATATTTAACATATTATATTATGTCATTAGGTATATGTAATAATAATATTATAGGTATAACCTATATTATATTGTGTCTATAATAAAAAATTATAAGTTATTTTAATTTCAGAAAGCATAATTTGGATGATGTAGATCATTGTTCACCATCTCAATTATCACCAAGTGTAAAGAGGTGTAAACGTTTAAATCCAGACACTATAGGAATATTATCTCCTACTCATTTTAGTACTCCAAAACGTACTAAACGGAATATACAAATGGTGAAAGATAAATACAAACAAAAACAAATTCAAAACCACAACTTTAAAAAGAAAGTACAAAGACTTAATGCAAAACTCAAGACATATGGTGAATTAATTGAAAAATTATAACATAAAAACTTACTGTCTGAAAATGGTTCTTATCATCTTCAAGTATTGTTATAGATTATTATTTAATACCAGTTTTAAACAGTGTTGAATTCAGACATTTTTTCCAGGGGGGAGCACTATGAGACGTGGAATTAATATAATACAAATTAACAAACTTTACTTTATTTATCTAATTGATATAATTGAACTTTAACTTATAAAAACAATTAAAATTATTTAATATTTAAAAAATGTATAGTTAATATTATCATAAAAATTGTCATAATAATCTTTGTCAAATTTCAACGATAAAGGCATTTTATAGTGACTGACTGATATCAGTCATGTCAATTAGAATTTCCAATTATATTCTTTTAAAGGGGCCGTGTTATATGTACCTAGACCATTCAAATTAGTTCATTAATAAATAAATTATTTATTTACAGTCATTTAACCGGGGGACAAACAAAACTTCAGGGGAAGCAGTTGCTCTCCCTGATGTATACCTGGATGGCTGGATTCAACACTAGTCTTGAGTAAAATACTTTTTAAAAGTATTCAGAATAAATTCTTAAATACTCTTGAAAAATAGTATTCCGAATATGTATTTGAATATATCATACAAATAGTATTCTGAATAAAGTATTTAGAATACTATAAAACTATTCCAAATACTTTTAAAATATTTTTAGTTTTAGATATTATAAAATAATAATAGCAGAGCGACACCCACTTGTCCACCTTTTTGTATATTATTATATAATTTTATCATTATTATATTATATCATGTTTAAATTTATTGTTTGTAAATTAAAATTATAATATACTTCACTATAACAATTTTTGATTTATGTTCTTAAATAGTTAATATATTTAAGTTTCACAAAAAAAATTGTGTGTGGTTGTAAAGTTCATTTTTTTAAAATATTGTATAAATAAAACATTTTTAATTTTCAATAATGGTTAATATTTGATTTAAAACAGTCCTTTGGTTCTGATACACTGAGTTCCATAGTTGAGCTTAAAATATTGGGACAGAAAATACCTTTTACATCAGAAATAAGAAAATTACCATAACACTTCAATTTTATTCCAGTAAAACTTTTGAATGTTAGAAAAAGTTTTAAAAATGTACTTCCTCACCAAAAGACGATAAGTAAATGGTATAAAGCAGCGTTTCTTAAACTGTGTTCCGCGGAACCCCGGGGTTCCGCGGAGATCACTTCAGGGTTCCGCGAAGCTTAAGTAATTTTTTTCAAAATTTTCAAGAAAATTACTTAAAAATGTCTAACTAAAGAATGTTTGTATATTAAATAATAATGTATAATATGTCATATGGAATAGTCTATCTCTATACTCTAACAGTCTAACCTCTATACTTCTATAATATATAGTGTTCTTATACTGCTTATACAGTTATACAGTTTTTATACAAAAATAATATTTGAACGTCGTTGATAAAAATACTAATTGGTTATGACCGTCCGCGATAGCGTGAACTTAAGAGAAACGACCGTCGATAACGATAAGCATAAGAGTAACATAGGTACTAGTACTATTCATAAATAATATTGTGTGTCGTTAATAAAAATACTGATTGGTCACAGCCGTCCGCGATAGCTTGAATTTCTGAAAAACAGATAAACGAATAAAATAACGTTTCAACGTTTCAATACAACGCGACAGTCTACCGCGTGTCTTGTGACCTGTGCGTTATATTCGAGTGCGTTGTGTTATAATTTTATTGTTTGTCTCAAAGATGGTTTTGTTATTTTATTTGCAATATGGAGAGATGGCTTAAAAAAGGAACTCTAAAACGTTCCTCTCAAGAACCTGAATATTTTGCGGTGAACTCAAGTCATATTGATAACCATAGTAATAATGAGAATGATACAAATGAAATCACCCCAAAATATTTTAAAAAATGTAGAAAGTATGATGAAAGTTACATATCATTAGGATTTATGAATAATAATGATAATCCTCAGTGCGTTATTTGCAGCAAAGTTCTCCCAAATAGCTCTATGGCTCCAGCTAAAATGCGTCGTCATTTAGAATCTGTTCACGGTGAACTTAAAGAAAAAAATGTAGAATTCTTTATTCGAAAGCGTGACGAACTATTAAAATCAATAAACTGTATGATTCAAACCACAAAAACTGTGAATGAAAAAGCAACCGAAGCTTCTTATTTAGTTAGCTATCAGATAGCTCAACGCGGTGAAGCTTACACAATTGCCGAAAGTCTAATAAAACCTTGTGCTATGGAGATGGTAAAATGTATGTTAGATGAAAAATCTGCAAAAGAAATATCTAAAATCCCAATATTGATAGATAATCGTATTAATGATTTAGCAGCCGATATACAGAATGAACTTGTTTTTCGTCTCAAATCGTGCAAATTTGCATTACAAATGGATGAGTCTACCGATGTAGCTGGGCTTACAATATTAATTGTCATCGTTAGGTATCAACACGAAAGCACATTATTGGAAGATCTTCTTTTATGCAAATCTCTACCAACACGTACTACTGGAGCTGAAATATTTGATCTTCTAAATTCATTTCTTGAAGGAAATGAAATACCATGGGAAAACTGCGTTGATATCTGTACCGATGGAGCAAAGGCTATGAGTGGTATAATTAATGGAGCTGTACAGCGTATTAAAAATATTGCAAAAAACTGTTCTAGTAGCCACTGTATGATACATAGACAGGCACTCGCTGCAAAAAAGTTATCTGTTAGTTTTAAGAAAGCTCTTGATGAAGTCGTAAAAATCATAAACTTCATAAAATCTCGGCCTCTTCAAAATCGTTTATTCAAAATCCTATGTGAGGACATGGGAAGTGTACATACTTCTCTTCTCTTACATACCGAGGTCAGGTGGTTATTTCGAGGAAAGATACTAACTCGTATTTTTGAATTAAGGGACGAGGTACGTGCTTTTTTTTTGGAACACAATTTCGAATTAAAAGATCGATTTCTTGATCAAATGTGGCTACTTAAAGTCGCCTATTTAAGTGATATTTTTACAAAAATCAATGAGCTTAATTTCACACTTCAAGGCAGACACGTAAATGTTTTTACTGCACACGAAAAAATTCATGCTTTTAAGAAAAAGTTAGATTTTTGGAAAATTTGTATGAGCTCCAACAAGTTTGATTGCTTTCCTACAATTAAATGCTTTTCGAAAGAGGAAGAGGTCAAAATTAATGAAGTTTTCATTGAGGAAATTATTCAGCACCTCACTGGATTGAGTGAAGGATTCAACCAGTATTTTCCAAATGACCAACAGGTGAAATATAAAAATGAACTGTGGATTAAAAATCCATTTATTGTCAATACACGACCTCCAGCCATGTCAGCAAAAGAATATGAAACCTTTATTGAATTTACATCTGATTCGTCGCTGCAAGAAAAATTTAAATCAATGCCATTAGCAGAATTTTGGTGCAATTCAAAAGATGAATATCCTCAATTGTCACAAAAGGCCGTGTTGGCACTTTTACCATTTGCAACCACGTATATGTGTGAAACGGGGTTCTCTACCTATGTATCGACAAAAACAAAATACCGCAACAGACTTGATGCCGAACCTAATATGTTATTACAACTTTCGTCAATAAAGCCCAATATTAAGAATATTTGTAATAATAAAAAGCAATTTCACGCATCTCATTAAGTAATTATTGTCAAAGTAAAATTATATACAATTTTTATTATTTTTATTATTTTTTTTTTAACATATATTTTAATTAAGTACCTTTAACACAATATAAGTATATGCAATAATTATATTTTTTTTTTGCAAATAATCCTAACAAAAAGCTTAAAAGCTAGAAAACAAAGTAGGGCTTCCACGATAAAAGTGCACGTCAAAAAGTGTTCCACGGATAAAAAAGTTTAAGAAACGCTGGTCTATGATAATAATTAAAACTTATAAGCATAATATTATACTTTAATAATGTTAATAAACTAATAAATATCTTACGTTATTTTCGGCAGTCGGATAATCAAAGATAAGGTATCCAAAAGAGCCCGGCATGTTATTGACTATTGATTTTTGTAATAAAATTGTTTTCACTTAAATTAATGTCTTAAAATAGACATGGAAAATACCGATGTCTCGGTCGGTACGCACTACACAACATTCCGCTGCCCGCACTTTGCAGTCTGTTGTTTATCAGTTCACAATATTGTTTTCCAATATCCCCTATAATTTTATATTACATGCATTACATATTATTATTACTTTTTCGATTTCTACACAACGACACGATTTATGATTAATATTTCATTTTTATTTTATTTATTCTAGATACGTTACACTGGCACCCCAAAGTTAGAATTTTCCACAAAAAATGTCATCATTAGTTAGTAACCAATTCGTAACCATTCGTAACCACAAATTCGGAATTCGTAACTTCATTTTCACACGGGAAAATTTGTTTTTTCTTCGGGGGTGCATCGCGTTTCACTAGTTGTTCTACCCGGTTTCAAAAAATTTTACTTTTTGATTTTAAAATTGGGCTAGGGTATTAAACCGTTTAATGACCGTTTCGTAAGCATCACCTTCCAATATTTGTATATTTACTCTAATGGACATTAATTTTATAATTTAAATACTTTGTCTTATTTTAGATGTATCATGTGTAGATCATAATATTGTATTCTATATCATAGAATTTTAAATTTAAATATCCTAATCATTTTTCAGAACTGAAAATCTATTTTACCAATGACTAATTTTCTCAAATGTTTTTTAAGCATAGGGTAAAGCTTTAATTTTCAAACCGAAAATCATAATATTATCTCAAAGTATATTATTAAGTATATGGATTTTCTCTCCAGAATTTTATGCAAATAGTTAATGGGGTGCCAGTGCAACATTTAGCAACTAATTTGTAACCATAAATTTTGGAATTAGTAACTTTATTTTCTACACGGGAAAATTCGATTTGGGGGAGCTACAGTAAGGTTACACTATATTTGTAACAGTACATAATGTGACTAGAAATAATATATTCTCTTTGTTAATTATATTAATCTATGGTTTTCCAAAAGCTTATTTTAATTTTATATTCATTCTTACTAAATTTGCAATGACATAATGGTATGATATATTACATTTATTATAATTTAAAAACACATGAATAATTTATTAAAATGAATAGGCTTTTATTCAGCTACATGATAAAAAAATGTGTATTCCTTATCTACTTAAAGTATTGAAAATAATAATA
The DNA here is from genome assembly GCF_020184175.1 of Aphis gossypii. Lineage (NCBI taxonomy): Eukaryota > Metazoa > Arthropoda > Insecta > Hemiptera > Aphididae > Aphis > Aphis gossypii. Next base: position 35,807 of record NW_026083008.1, read on the forward strand.
ATAATAAAGTAATAATATAACATAATAATGTTATATATATTTTTATATATGTCTATATAATAGTATAATACGATTAAAAGTTTATTAAATGGTAAAAATGATCATTTCAGCGTCAACAATTTTAGATGAATGAATGTTTAGTATCTTTAATTTTGTGTCATCGTATAGTTCCCAATGATCATTTGTTCTTAAAGAGCAAGCTGTATAGTGTCCAGTTGTACACCGAAGTCCTCTTCTTTCACTTCCGTGGAAGTTAATTATACCTCTCAGCTTGTACAAATTACCTTTGATTATTAAATTGTTGTTTATGTCTTGAATTTACATTTGTTCGGTTTTGCAAAATTCTGTTTAATAAGGTCCAATGGTACGTTGTCTATGTCCGTTGTACTGGTTGAATTGTTTAAATCTGAAAATAATAATTTATAATAAATCAAAAGTATTCTTTGTTATTTAAAGAAAATGTATATTATTACCTAACGGAATTGAGTTCAGCTCTACTAATATATAAGTTGTTGTTTTAACCACTGATTTTCTTTCATCTCCACAGTAAACACATAATTCCTTTTTATCATTAACATATTCTTCCAGCTCATTTTGAATACTAAATTCTTCATTAAAGATGTTAAGGGATAGTTTAGAAGATGTGTGTTCAAAATGTGGAAGTGGACATAAATTATTTTGACAATCACTTGACCTTATGAACGAAGGCATTTCTTTTAAGAGTTTATCCACCATGGATGCCACTGTGTCGGTTATGTCAATTGTTATTAACCCACCAATTAAAGTTTTTTTGTTATCATTAAACAATTGTAATAATAACATTAATCGTGTGAGGTAAAGTTTCTTGACATTTTTTTGGGAAATCATTTGCATAGCAAGAGAAGCGGTCAAATTTGGTATCATTTTTTCCAAATAATTCCTAAAAATTATGCTATCAGCGGCTGCAGTTGCTAATATGGACATTATAGAATCTACTGTGCATGTATTATTCAAAACTATTTTTCCTATACCAGATACTGAAATCGGTTTATTTAACAAACTGTTACCAATTTTTAACAAATATATTAATGTTGAAGACCTTTTTCTATTTAAATCTAAGAAGTCAAAACCCGGTTGTGGGACAATATAAGACCGAGCCGAACGTGTTCTCTTTAATAACGAGTTTTGATTGTTTCCTTTTCTATTCCATTTTTCGAATGCTTTGTTTTCAGCTAGTTCTGATGTTATCTTATCACAATTTAAGCATAGTCTTCCTTGTCCACAACCCTCTTCTGTACCAGACACCGAAACAGAACATCCAAACAAATGAATAGATTTTTTGCATCTTCCACACTTATGTAATCCGGTAGGTAGATCACCATTCTCACAAGGAAGGCATGTTGTTAATTGCATAGTTTTTGGTTTCATAGAATCTGTTGTTGTTGTAAGTTGTACTATTGTATGTAATTGATTAGTGTTGATTTTTTCGGTTTTTTTAACTGATTTAACTACCAATTCATTTTCATTAATTTTTAAATAATCTAATTCGCTGTTTTCTTCTTCGATCGTAAACTTATTTTCAGTATCACTGTATGCGCCCAACACAATGGGCCGAAGGACCACTCGGTACTGACCGAGAACAATGTAGGCCAAAAATCGGCCAACTCTGGTTCGAAACGCCGATTAAGTGGTGGGTAGGCAACCGAATATACTCGCGCCTTATGTATTGAGAGTAGGCAATATATGTGCGCTCGTCGACAACAAGGCGGAACGGGAGAGAAATATATATATGTGAGGAACAAGTGAAGTAGGATAATACAAGTTATTTATTCAGGGCTGAGGGGCCCTATGGTCGATCCGGTCTGGTGCAATGACCACAGGGGGGAACTATCAATGGGACAACTTAAAAACTACCATAGGCGTGCGTAGACTTCGGTTTCAGGGGCAGCAAGAGATTAATTCGGCCCATTCTTCAAATTCACCATTAAACCCAGCCCATAGTTTTACTATTTTTGCTATTGGGTATCAAAATTAAAGTTGTATTGATTATTTGTTTATTTGGATAAACAGTTGTACAGTAAGGTACTAAGCCACTTAAGGTGTACTTTTCCACAAGCCTATAGTTAATAATATTATTATAATATGATAAAATAAAAAAAACATTAATAATAATATAAAGTATATATTTTAAAAATAATAATTAAAGTAATAACAATTGGTTGTAAATAAAACAATAAAACCTCTTATAAACATTCATACACTTTTTTCACAAACTTATAATACTAATCTACGCTCTACAGGTAATAAATTTTTAAATTCATCAATTACACTCTCAATATTTACAGAAGAAGTTAATTCTTGTTCGACAAATAGAAACAATAATGCATTTAGTCTATCTTGTGTCATGGTAGATCTAAGTTTGCTTTTAACGATTGTAAGTTTAGAAAAACTCCTCTCACAACCACAACTCGTGACAGGGATAATAACAAACATTTTTAAACATAGAAAAAAATTATTAAAAATATTTGATCGATCACATTTGTTTAACCAGTCAAGCCACTTATAAACAGAACCAGAACAAGTACCTTTAGGAGTATCTTCTAATTGTTTCAAAAGGGTTATCTCAGAAATTAATGATTCTTTAGAAATATGGAAATATTTATTTAATGCAACTCCAATAGTCCAATTACGTAATAGCTAATCGCTATTTAATATCGTCTATCATTAATGTTGTGGCGGGCCAGCATCGTCATGGCATACGCATATTAGTGTACGATATTACGATAACGTTAAAAACCCAGTTTATTTTTAGATTTGTTGACCATAAATGATAGTAATATTTTCGATTAAAAACCATGGCTATTTATTTTAATAGTAGACACGAGACAGTTTTATACTGATAAATTCTATAATCATAAAATATTCATATCTATAATTGACCAAAAAAAAAAAAAATCATTTGTGGAAATATAATTTTACCGAGGCCCATTATTTAATATTATCCGGCCCCGGTAGCCCCAAATAAAGTCCAGGGGCAGCATATGCTGCCTCTGCTGCCCCCGTGCGCACGCCTATGAAAACTACTTATAATTAAGGCAGGTGTTGGCAGGCTGGGAACTGGTTGGCTGGTAACGGGTACAACTGGACGACCGGGGCGGCCTCTCACACAACCCACAGTGGGTGCTGGCGGTCTTACGCGGTGACGCTCTCGGTGGTGGTACTGCCGTGGTGGTGAAGTCGCGTCGCACAGTACTCGGAGGACGCTGGCTATGGTGAATGAATGGATGAGGTGGTGATATGGTGAAGAAACTTACGAAGTGGGTCGTGGTATGAGGGTGTTTATTTTGATTCTTCACTAATAGAATCAATTTCATTGTTATGTAAACATAATATGTCATCATTTTCATTTTTAAAAATACTTTTATTCTGTCTGTATTTGGTTTCTCTATTATATTCGTTTATATCGTAATTTGAACTAGCATATCCATAATCACCATTTCGATTACCGTCACTGTTTTTGTTTTGGTCACTATATTCATCTCTATTTATTTCTTCATTTTCACTGCTATTTTTACTGCTGTCTTGTCTATTATTTTTGTCCTCCACACCAGACTGATTTTAGATTCTGAACGAAGTGATGAATGTATTGATTTTACAATGATGTGTGTTTTTTTTTTTTTTTTTTTGTGTCTGTCACCACGTTTTGGAGCAGTAAAAGTGCTCCGATTTTAAAAAGTGGACCCTGCTTCGGATAGGAAAGTGAATGTACTTTGGGGGGTCAAAAGTAAAAAATTTCCTATAGTTTTCAAAAGCGCCGGGAAAAACCAAAAAAAAATGACGGAAAAACGGGAATTTTTACGCAAAACCAGTTTTCGACCAAATCGATTTTTTTTTATGGTTGTAATTCAAAAACTAATCACTGAAAATACTTGAAATTTTCACCAAATGTTAATGTCAGTGGTATCCGTATATAGTTAAATTTTCAAAAAATTTTGACTTTTTTTGAGTTATTTATAGACCACTGAAATTTTCGATTTTTTTGAGAAATTTTTTTTAAAGTATCGATAAAAAATTTTTGGATGACCAAAAAGTTTTGAAAATTTAATACAAGGTTCCTTATGAGTTGTTTTTAATGTAGCTAAAAAAAATTAAAAATCGTTAGTCACAATTTTTTTTTATAAGCGTTTATAGTTCAAATTTTTACGAAATCTGTCGAAAACGCGAAAATTTGCAAGTAATTTTGAAGTTGAAAAATCATAAAATTTTTTTCTTTTATAACTAAATTTTGAAAATTTGGTACAAGGTTCTCCATAAATTTTTCTTCAAATATCTGTAAAAAAACTCTACCGGATTCAGACAAAAAATTTTTATGAGTGTTTGAAATTTAAATTTTTACAAAACCGCGCTAAATAACGGTTTAGCCTCAAACGATTTTTGATATTTGTTATAATTCAAAAAGTATAAGTCGTAGATACTTGAAAATTTTACCAGTTATTTAGATTGGCATTTTATTTACTTGATTTAATTTTCAAAATATTTTGAGTTTTTTTGAGCTATTTATAGACAACTGAAATTTTTAATTTTTCTGAAAAAATTTTTTGTAGGGTCGATAAAATTGTTTTGGCCCTATCAAAATACTTGAAAATTTTATACAAAGTTCCTCATATGTTATTCTTATAGTGATTAAAAAATTATAAGAATACATGGGCACAATTTTTTTTTATTAGCATTTGAAGTTCAAATATTGACAACAATTCGTCAAAACCATGAATATTTGCAAATTATTTTGTAGTTAAAAATTCATAAAATTTGTTGTTTATATAACTAACGATTAAAAATATAACACTAAGTTGTCCATAAGTTTTCCTTCAAGTATCTATAGAGAAAACTCGAAGCATCATTATAGGAAAAATTTAAGTGCGTTTGAATTTTAAATTTAATTTTTAAATTAAACGATAACGATTTATCCTCAAACGATTTTAAATATTTGTTATTTTTCGAAAAAAAGTATAAGTCGTAGATACTTGAAAATTTTACCAGTTATTAAGATTGGCGTTTCCTTTACGTGATTTAATTTTCAAAATATTTTGACTTTTTTTGAGCTATTTATAGACAACTGAAATTTGAAATCATGAATATTTGTTAACTATTTGGTAGTTAAAAATTTATAAATGTTTTACTTACTATCAAAAGCTAAGAATTGAAAATTTAATAATATGCTGTCCATAAGTTAAGCTTAGAATAATTATAGAAAAGTTTGAGGATTATTCAATTAAAAAAATGTTAGGAGTGATTAAATTTAAGTTAAGGTAGGTTTTAATTTGAAATCAAAAATTAACGTGTCAAATAACTTTTTACTACTAAAAATTTTTCGATTTTTGTTATTTTTAAAAATTTACTGATCGTAGGATCTTGAATCTTTTACTTAAATGTTTGAATTTTCTTTTTTTTACTCATTGTCTAAAAATCCGCGAGTATAGTTAGAATCTTGAATATTTGAATTGCCGCTTTAATTTCCCTCCGGAACCATGTGAGTATGTCTGATAGTGGGCAGTGATAACGAGGGAACAAGCAAGTTTGTTTATGCTGGCAATCGTTAATTCCAAAATATTATATTGTATAATTATATGGAGGAATGTTTCTATTGTAACTATTCACTATTCTTTTCTATGTTATCAACTATCAATTATACTTACGTTAAAAGTTAGGTTAGGTTAACACATTTCTTGCATACTATATAATATTTTATTTACCGAATGGGGAACTGTAATTATTGTTTTCTAATTCCTCGTGAGTTGAACTTCTATTTTTTTTTTAATTAATTACGCCGCAGTTGTTTTTATTACATAATATTGTTTAAATTGTTAGTTAGAATACTAAATAACCAAGTGATTGGTTTAATTTATCAACGTAGGTAGTTGCTTAATAATAATTTATGTTTGAGAATAAAATATTGGTCAGTCATGCGATTGATGTAAGTTTTTTTGAAATTGTTAATCTGGGTCCATATTATACCATGTTGTGGAGAGTTAAATAAATTCAACTTGTAGGTGACATGTTACCAATATTTTATTACCCGTGTATCAAATATAAAATACGTGACACGACATTTGAACTCAACTTAAGTTGTGTCTTCGAAATGAAAAACATTTGGACCAACACCTTACAAAACATCTCTAATGAATATCCAACGCAAACTGTTGTGATTATGGGCGACTCTGCGTTGGCTCGATGTAAATTTAGACATTGCAATACAACCATTCAATTAATTACTAACACTTGTAGTGTTTTCGGTGAGTATTTTCTTGATATGGTGGTATACATTGAGTTACTTAACAAAATGCACCTACATTTTCAGGTCCTACAACCCTGACGTTAATCGAAGCTGCATTAATGTACTATGTACATATGTACCTATTATGCAGTAGATATTAATCATACTGTGATAGTGTGATATTTGGGCCAAAATATATTATGTGCCTGCTACAAACAGTAAAACTCAATCCTAACCTAACCAGGTATAGTAAAATTTGGCATATGTTTTAGAATTTTTTTTTATAAACCTAGTAATATGTATTTTAAAAACTAAAATGAATAACATTTACAGGGTTTTTTTTTTTTAAATTTTTCTTTATTACCTATGTATTTTTTTCATACATTTTTTTTTTTAAATTCATGACCATAGGTGATATTATGGTCCTTACCGGTCCCGGGTTTATCTCCATTGCATCCATGAGACTGGTGATTGGACTAGGAGTATCTGCCTATAACATAATTTAATAGTATTTGCATTCATTGTAATTAAAAGCAATATACAATCGTTTTAACATAATAAACATAATACCTACTAATTGACTATGATAACAAAAAGAGTTTTGTACACTTTTAGCTTTTTATGCAAGGCTTCTGCAAATTTGAAGTACCTACATTTCTAATATAAACTATCTTTTATATATCTTATTATATTAGTATCTTTTAAATTGTAGGTAGTTGATAAAAAGTTATGATGATTTAATTAGAATGTAAACCCCCCAAAAAAGTCTCTCCCAATACCACATTTATTAAATTTATCAACTATCATATGTTTAAATAAATATCAATGCTGACAGTGACCTATTTATTTTGGCTATGTACTGGTTTGGGGTTTAAATTAAAAAAAAAAATGATTGTTTCATTAATAAGGTTATAAATATTCTACAGATACTATTGTTCTATGCAGACACCTATAACATTATAACCTTTATAAGCCACAACCCCGGTAGTAATTTACAAGGGCTCTCTTATAAAAAACAAAAAAGGTTTCTTACATTTATAATATTTATAATCATATAAAATAAAGGTAATAATTGCATTTCCGTGTACATTTAATATGAATTTACAATTCTTTATCATTAAATAATTAAATAAAATATACAATTTAAAAAATATACTTTTAATACATTTTAATAATATTAAATACTAGTATTTATAATCAATGGTTCAATGTTTACAAACTGATTCGATGGGAATCCGAGTAACCTAACCTAATCCGAGTCGCGAGTTAACTTAATATTCTTTTCCATTTAGATATGGGCCCCTAATATTAAACGTTCAGTGGCCCCCAGTAATCGCCGGGTAGCTGGGTGGGCAAAACCGACACTGTTAAAACCTAAACTTACTAATTAGTTATTTTGTTCTTTTGTAAAATATTATACCTATCATTTATTAATATTTCATGTAAATAAATAATAACTTAGGTATCCTGTTAAATCGTTATGACTAAAGTCTAAATGCATTAGGGATTGCTGATTCAAATAGAAATTGTTTTTAATTTTAATTGTTCTAACTCTAAAAAGCAGAAATTAAATAATATGAGTTCAAATGATTTAGTTCCAATTCGGTAAGAAAATAAATGTGTTAACCTTTATACTGATACATTTGTTATTATTATTTTTTAAATATTGGTACCTAATTGCTTGTTGTTTAAACAATAGGATATAAGCTCATAAAATGACAACCACTAATACTCATATTTGAAAATTTAAAATACTGTTATTTGAATGTTATATATTTAAATTTTTTTTTTTAGGTTTGATTACTAGATGGTTATAGAAAATATAAAACCACCTTGTTATATGTGTAATTGCAAATAATATACATAGGTAAGTACTGAAAACTTACTTTATGTCTTTGTTCGTTAAGAACGTCCCTCAAATCACCAGTCACATGTTTTGCATCCTGCCACCAGCAAACACCAAAATGCCACTTACAGCAAACTTGGCATTCTAGTTAAAAAATAATATACATTGCCATTATTCTTTAAGTATAATAATCATTTAATCATTAAAATACATTTGTCCAAATATACTTACTTTTCTTTTTTTTTTTTTTTTGGTTGTGTTGTGGCCTTACAGGGCCCTCTGTGTTTTTTTTTTGCAAACATGGCATTCTTTAAAATAATTTAAATCAATTTTATTAGAGAAATTCATTAATTTTAACACTATATTAGTACACTTATACATACTTGGTTTGTAATTTTTTTTTTTTTTAAAGGCATTTGCAACAACAGTTTCTAAAAAAAAAACAAATTGAAATTAAAACACAATTTATAAAAAATAATTAAATTTTGGGCTTGCTTACTCTCTGGCGTAGTTTTGGGGGGCTCCATCCCATAGTAGTTATTATGGACAATTGTATATGCCATCTAGACAAATTTAAATAACAGTGTTTATTGTAAAATTACAGAATTAATAATGTAAATTTAAATATTATAATGGTGGTTATTTGTAAAAATTCTTATTCGGAATAAAAAGCCGATGCTGTAGGCAAATAAAATTTCCGGAGAAACAATTAGTTTTAAATAGTTTATTTGGATTAGTCAATAAAATATGTAGGTACACTAGTATAATAAAAAAAGTATTATTTAGTTCATCAGTTGGTACTGGGCTTTTTCTCTGATGGCAATGTCACCAGATATTTTTCACTTATTATATTTAAATATGGTTACAGGTTTCAAGCAAAAAGAGTTGTTGACTTTTAAAAAGCACTTATGTTTTTCTATGTTGATTGGCTACCTATTTAAATATTATTTACAAATTGTATTCTTAAGGGTTACATTAAGAATTTTTTTCTGTTAATATTAAATGTATGTGTGTTACCCATTTAGCATTTATAAAACGTTTTGTGCCACGGTGGGCATAGTGGTTGGCCTCCGTCACCGAACAGATACCGCGGTTAAGCACCACCCGACGTCGCTAGTTCCCGGATGGGTGATCATTCAGGAATTTTAGCGACAAAGCCATGGCACAAATACCCACACGTGTTTAAATTAAACCAAAGCTGGGCAAGTTAGTAATTTTTTTCAACTAGTTGAATTTAAGTTACTTTAATAAAAAAATTAATTAAGTTAGAATATAAGTTAGTTTCTGAAACTGTCAAAATTTCTAACTTAGTTAGAAGTTAGTTTGGTGAAAATAGTAACTAAAGTTAGAGTATAAGTTAGAAGTTAGTTTTTTATAGATTAAAAACTTTTTGTTTTGTTAAATTGTAAATAATAAGTTATCTAACTTCAATTATTGATTTAAACTGAAAAATTGAAATAAATACCTAGTAGTTTGGTCAAAATGTTCTAATTAAGTAAGTAATAATTTCAATTTCTTGAAAATTAATTGGTATATCATTTATTGGTTATTAGAACATGAAAGGTGAACAGCTTAAAATATTAATTTAAATAATAATACATAATATAATACAATTATAATAATAACTAGGTAGTTACTTTATTTTCTAACGAGCTAGATTAGACTATTTTACACATTAAATAAACTAGTTAAGTTATAAAGTTAATATGAATTAAAACTAACTAGTTAGTGCCCAGCTTTTACTTTAACCCTATTGTTTCAACCATATACTTCCCACCCTTACCGCCAATAATGGCCATAGTTAATTAATAATAATAAAATTTTAATATTCGTATAATACATGTAGAATTTAAAGAAATTCTAATAGTAATACGTAGCCAGGTGTAAAAAAAAAAAAAAAAAGTGAATATTTTACTTACTTTTTATTTAGTTCTGTCGAGCTTCGTGACGAAAATGAGATTGAGCTTATAATGCCGCTGACCAAACCACCACTTCCAATATTAATAATTTTCGTTATATTACGTGTGTACTTAAATAAATGTGTAGTTTGTCCCTCAATTAATCTATATAACTAGGTCACTTGTCAAATTTGTACCTAATACAACATTATCATCGAGATTATCATATAATTTATTACCGTCTATCGCCATATAATACTGGTCGTCATTAAATAACAAGTTTTTCGTACTTTTGAAATCGCAATAGTTATCTTAAGGAATTGCGGAGACGTGCAAAGAAATGATACCGAATACCGAATAATGGGTTTTATATATATATTATCTTCCTACATATATAGTGATCGGCAGTATTTCGTCAAGTACATATTTTATTTTTGATTTCGATTCAGGCTGTTTTATGCTGTTTATGTGGCAGGTACTCGTGTCTCATCATCCAGTTTTGTCTATACCTATCAAATTACATCGTGATTCTGGTGAGTATAATACCTAAAGTTTATATAATGTTAATAGCACCCAGGTATTAACGCTTGTAATTAATAATTATTTTAATTTATATTTTATTATTTATTACTCAACTATATCAATTTGCAATTTTGATTTGTTCCTGAATTGTATTTATTGATTTACTTTTATGTTATACACTTTTACTTTCATATAGTTATGCGTTCATTATACGTTTTAGGTTTTGAACAGAGACGATGTGTGAGCCTATATATATTATTTGTTAGTAAAGTGTTAATAAGTTTCCCTTAATAATATGGAGTTATGACGACTTAATAAAATTTCCAGTTTCAAACAATAAAAAAAAGCGGGCAATTGAGTACCGCTCTGCTGTACATTAGGTGCCGTATGGATCATTATAATATTATAGGAGTGTTAAATTTGAATCCATGATAGTTATCATTGTATACGAAAAACGATTCTGAACGAAGATGATTTGTCAGCCTAGGATATAATTTCTAGTGGTTGGTGAAAAAGGTGGTTTATGTTTTAATGGCCTGAATACAACAAAATTTAAGTTCTTTTATAATATTGTAAGTTAACTTATGAAAACCTGTATTAAATTTTCAACTCTTAGCTACTTATACAAAAATTTTTATGAAATATACCTACAAAATAATTTGCAAATATTCATGGTTTTGACGAATTGTTGTCATATTTGAACTTCAAATGCTAATAAAAAAAATTGTGCCCATGTATTCTTATAATTTTTTAATCACTATAAGAATAACATATGAGGAACTTTGTATAAAATTTTCAAGTATTTTGATAGTGCCAAAACAATTTTATCGACCCTACAAAAAAATTTTTCAGAAAAATTAAAAATTTCAGTTGTCTATAAATAGCTCAAAAAAACTCAAAATATTTGAAAATTAAATCAAGTAAATAAAATGCCAATCTAAATAACTGGTAAAATTTTCAAGTATCTACGACTTATACTTTTTGAATTATAACAAATATCAAAAATCGTTTGAGGCTAAACCGTTATTAGCGCGGTTTTGTAAAAATTTAAATTTCAAACACTCATAAAAATTTTTTGTCTGATCCGGTAGAGTTTTTTTTACAGATATTTGAAGAAAAATTTATGGAGAACCTTGTACCAAATTTTCAAAATTTAGTTATAAAAGAAAAAAATTTTATGATTTTTCAACTTCAAAATTACTCAAATTTCGCGTTTTCGACAGATTTCGTAAAAATTTGAACTATAAACGCTTATAAAAAAAAATTGTGACAAACGATTTTTAATTTTTTTTAGCTACATTAAAAACAACTCATAAGGAACCTTGTATTAAATTTTCAAAACTTTTTGGTCATCCAAATTTTTTATCGACACTTAAAAAAAAGAGAAAACGAAAATTTCAGTGATCTATAAATAACTCAAAAAAAGTCAAAATTTTTTGAAAATTTAACTATATACAGATACTACTGACATTAACATTTGGTAAAAATTTCAAGTATTTTCAGTGATTAGTTTTTGAATTACAACAATAAAAAAAATCGATTTGGTCGAAAACTGGTTTTGCGTAAAAATTGCCGTTTTTCAGTCATTTTTTTTTTGTTTTTCTCGATTTTTTTGAAAACTGTTGGAAAATGTTAACTTTTTACCTCTATAATGCACCAAGGATATTCACTTTTACATCGGAAACCACCCCCATAGTTTGAAATTGGAGCATTATTTCGACTAGTTATGCTGTACACAGACACAAAAAAAAACACACATCATTGTAAAATCAATACATTCATCACTTCGTTCAGAATCTAAAAATGGAATATAAAATGTCTATAAATAGCTTAAAAATAAGCGAAATATTTCGAAAATTAAATTATGTAGAAAAAAAATAACAAAAATATTCCTAGAAACGTTATATTCACATGCATTTTTGATATCATGAAAATAAACATTAAACACTCATAAAAATGTTTTGACTTACACTAGATTTTTTTTCATAATTATTGTAAGCAAAACTTGTAATAATCGTTTTTTGATAAATTGTTATTTTACGCAATTTTGTAAACATTTTAATTTCAGACGTTTATAAAAAATTTTCCGAATCTGACACTTGAGTTTTTTTTTTAGTTATTTGAAGAAAAACTTAAGGATAACCTTGTTTTGTATTTTTTAAGTTTAGGTATAAAATAATAAAACTGGATTTTAAACTACAATATTACTTTCAAATTTTACCGATTTTTACAATTCCTTAAAAATTTAAACTTAAAGCGTTTACAAATAACATTTTTTTTTTTTTTAACTGCGATAATAACGACATAAGAAACCTTCTATTACATTTTCAAGATTTTTTTGGAGGTCAAATGTATTTTATCGATATTTCAAAAAAAAAAAAGCTGGCAAGTGGGTACCGCTCTGCTGTACCTACATAAGTGCCGCGTGGATCACTATATATATATATATTATATATCACGACTTATAGAAATTAATTCAATTTTTATGAAAACTTAGGTCTATGGTTAAAATTAAGGGTTAAACACATTGACAGTATTTGACTTATAATAATTAAGTTAATTTAATACAATTACTCCTTGCACTAAAATATGATACTGATTTTTATTACAAACATAAGCTATAATAACATAACCTATTATGTTACATCAATGTATAGTCAAAAATGACTATATAAATAAGTGATACTACTAATATTAATTATTTTTAATTTATATTATTTTGCTAACATACATCATTTCGATTTAGATCTGATACATAAGATACATTGCTGCTCAAATTCCTCGTTGCAGATTCTTTGGATCGAATTAAGGTAATTTTATGTTATCACGATACATACATACTCGTACATCAAACTATACCATATATTTCATGGCACTTTTATATGAAGTTTTATACACATGAATATCAATAATAATTAAATGTTCTAAAAATTATACAACCAATTATTTTCATTGTAAAATATATAAAATATATTTTAAAACTAAATTAGTTTAAAGATGTTCTAACTATAACCAATAATAATCAATGTACATAGTGATATATATACTATGAACAGATAAATATTCAGTATGTTAGTGTATACTATAATTATATACTATGTTAATATTTATTATTTATTGGATTGGATGATATTATATAATACAGGATGTAACAGAAATAACTGATTGATGTAACTTACCAACTTGTGATATATTTTTTCTTCTTTTAAAATTTTTAATTGAAATGTTATGTTACTGCATACTGTTAATTCTCTGTTTTTCATGTGTATTATTGTTACACTCTATATACATATAATTTCTGTTATATTGTGTTACACGGTCTGTGAAAAAAGTTTATTAAAAGCCATGAGCTTAGGCGACATTGTCAGATCAAGGAATCCTTGTTTCAATTATAGCTTAGAGCAGGGATTCCCAACCTTTTTATCATCGAGTACCACCAGACACTTTTTCAATCAATACGCGTACCACTTCAATTCTAAAACTAAATTAGGAGTCAAATTTTTTTTAACGTATATTTTTATGATTCATTAATTTCTTAACATTTTTTTTTATTGTTGGATATTTATGAAAGTAAAAAAAAAATAAGTTAAAATTTCTTTGCGTACCACCTACGAGCTTTCCACGTACCACTAGTGGTACGCGTACCACGGGGGGAACCTCTGGCTTAGAGTACTATTTCTAACACCACCAATAAAGTTAATCGACAAAATGTATTATTAAATGTTTAGGGGGGTGTTTATTATGTCTTATTTATAATCTTTTAGTTACTTTTACATTTATTTGTTTTTATCGTATGGGTTTTTATTACAATTAAACAATTTTTATTTTTTTAGAACCTTAGAAATCCTGTGACAATTAAGGTTTTGATTTTGCTGTGTTTAGTAAGGTAATTTTCTGCTGTAACTTTTTTCGTTTTTTGTTGATATGAACTAACCTTGTTTGTTTTTTTTAGGTTGTCATAAGTAATTTTCAGTTTTTTATTTTTTTTTTTTTTTACAATTCTCATTGTTTGGGAAATAGTTTTTTGTATCATAAATTAAGTATTCTGTTTGTATTTTTTTTTCGTTTTCGTATTGTATTTTTTTTTTTTTTCAAAATGGGACGACTATCAAAACGTGCACTTAAAAATAAAGAAAATAAGAAACGATCCCGTGAAAACCAAAGTGTTCATGTACATGAACTTGAAAAAGATAAATTAAGAAAAACACTATGTCGTGCATCTCAAGATATTGTTGTTACAAATCAAATAAAATTACTTAATTTGAAGTGTACATTGAAACGATTGGAAGACCCAGTTTTAAGAAAGCAAACCAGATCGCCAGTCATAAGAGCATGTTGAAACGATTGCAAGATCCGGATTTCAAAAAAGCACATCAGATCGCCTATCGTAAGAGCATGTTGAAACGACTGCAAGATCCGGATGTTAAAAAAGCCAACCAGATCGCCAGTCGTAAGAGCATGTTGAAACGACTGCAAGATCCGGATGTTAAAAAAGCCAACCAGATCACCAGTCGTAAGAGCATGTTGAAACGACTGCAAGATCCGGATGTTAAAAAAGCCAACCAGACGCCAGTCGTAAGAGCATGTTGAAACGATTGCAAGATCCATTTAAAAAATGCAAACAAGGTTGCCAGTGTGAAGAACAGATTGAAACGAATGGAAAATCCAGTTTTCAAAAAAAACATATCAAATTCAAAATGTTCGAAACATGAGAAAGCGAAGATTACCATCAGATAGTAGCCTATGTCAAAATGTATCTACTAAAAAGAAAACACCAAATTCAATATCTTATAAAAAAAGAGAACGGCAAAAATTAAATGAAACTAGGCAGAAGGAAGATGTTTTGATATCTGAATATATTTTGAAAAGGTCTCAAGGTTTATCAGAAAAAGTATTCGTGTCATAGATTACGTTTCCCATCCAGTGTCAATAAATGCAACTCTGATATCTTCAGTCGATTGGGGATGTCAATTCCAAGTGATGCCAAGAATACTGTGACGATATGTTCCAGTTGTCTTCCGCATATAAAAAAATCCAAAGTTCCTCCGTTGTACATAGAAAATGGTTATGAGTTAAACAGTGTTCCGTCTTCAGTTACGCAATTAAATCAAATAGAAAAGCAAATGGTTTCCCTTAGATTACCGTTTATGAAAATATTCAAATGTCTTCGCAGTGATGGACAGCTAAAAATTAAAGGTAACGTTATCAATGTTCCAATAGATCTGACTAAGACTACATCTATTTTGCCAAGGCGTGCCGAAAATTTAGCTGCAGTTAAGATGATGAAGGTAAAATTAAAAAGAAAATCGTGCTTTAAACAGCATTATCTTTATCAAAATGTCAGACCATCATTAGTAGTATCAGCATTGAATGATTTGATTAAAAAACCTCTATATAAAGATGCTGTAATAGACAAAGATTGGCTGGCGCATGTGTCAGAAACAACAAAAAGTTTAGAAAACAGCTCGGATCACGAAAGTGAAGAAACAGACGATGAAGACACAAATATTGAACCAATCAATCCGGGATCAATGGACACGATGATTGAAAACTATGATTTTGTTTCTTTTGCACCAGGCGAAGGCATGAAACCGTTATCTATTCTTATTGATGACCATGCAGAGGAAAAAGCTTTTCCTGATTTATTTGGTGGTCATCCACGTACAAATAAATCACCTTTAAAAAATTACTCAAAAGTAGTAAGGTCTGAACTGCTGAACGTAGATCAAAGGTTTGCATCGGACTCATCTAACTTGTTTTTTAAATGCAAAGTATTAGTTCAAAAACTCATTGCAAGCAATGTGCAAATTGTTTTACGAAAAACAAAAAAGGAAACACAACTGCGAATGACGTAGCAAATCCAGCTGTTCTAAACAAAATTATAGATAACGATCAAGGATACCGAATGTTACACAACGTACAAAATTCACCTTCATATCTTGCAGCGATGAGAAAAAATGTTTTTGCCATGGTGCATCAAGAAGGTCAACCGACATTATTCTTAACATTTAGCCCTAGTGAATCAACTTGGACTGATCTGTTAAAGATTTTGTATAAACTGCGTTACTAAAACGTTGTCTGATGATACTGTCCTAACTTATGCACAAAAATCAGATTTAATTCGACAAGACCTAGTTGTTTGTGCTACTTATTTTGATCATAAGTTTAGAGCACTTTTTAAATTGATCAAGTCCAAAAATGTTATTTTCAAAGAACACAGTGTGAAACATTTTTTTTATCGTGTCAAATATCAACATAGGGGCAGTCCACATGTACACATGCTATTGTGGTTAGACAATGCACCTGTTTTCGACCCAGCCAAACCAGAAACTTTTGGTGCATGTGTAACACTTATCAACAAATACATTACGTGTATGGTAGACGATGGCAGTCCGGCCCATGAGTATTTGCATAAAAATACTCATAGCCATACACACACTTGTTACAGAACTGACAAAGACAAACAAATG
This sequence comes from Aphis gossypii, assembly GCF_020184175.1. NCBI lineage: Eukaryota > Metazoa > Arthropoda > Insecta > Hemiptera > Aphididae > Aphis > Aphis gossypii. The sequence goes on from NW_026083008.1 coordinate 52,796, forward strand.
AAAAAGTGACGCTTCAACATACCATATCCGCCAATGAATGAAACCTGTATATTGACTCCGCTAACAGAAGACATAAGTAATCCGATCACAAGAAAAATTCGTACACTACAATATGAAAAACGTCTGCAATACCTCAGGGACTTCAAGGACAGTGATTCATCTTCAGATCCATCATTAGAAGACATTTTACAAAATTTTCAATTAAAGATGTTAATGAATATAAATCCATTATTCGAACTGTTATCAGACGGCCAACAGTTTTTCTAAAACGTACAATAAAACAACGAATGATTCTGGATTCAATGAAAAATTATTTCCGTTATGGCAATCTAACATGGATATACAGTTCATATTGGACGTTTATTCTTGTGTTAGATATGTAATCGAGTATATTGGAAAAAGCCAACGTGGATATCAAAACTAATGAGAGACATTGTCGAAAATCTTATGTCTTCTACTGATTTATCGGTTAAAGAACAACTGAAAAAAATAGCGTCAACTTTTTCAGGGAGTCAAGAAATCTCTGCACAGGAAGCAGTGTATACTTGCTTAGGTATGAAGCAATGCAATACTTCAACTGGGTATATATTTATTAACACTAGCCATCCTGATAAAAGAACTCGAATGTTGAAACCAATGGCAGTTAGAGGAGAAATGGATCCAAAATCTGATGACATTTTTTTTGACGGTCTCAATGAATACTATTCATGTAGACCACACAGTCTTGAAGATGTAACTTTAGCAGAATTTGGCTCCAATTATGAAGTCCGCGGTAAAAAAAAACCGGCTAACAACAGTTCTGATTCTGACACTGATAATGAACCTGATACCACTTATCCGATTGACTCCACTCTAATCGGAAAACCAAACAAGTATATACATAAACGTAAAATCAAAAAATCATACGGTATGTTAGGTTTAATGTGGATAAAAATGAACAAGACTTTTACAGAGAAAATATTATGTTATTTTTACCATGGCGCGATGAAAAAACTGATTTGTTAGATATTAACTGTAAACAAGTGTATGAAACAAACATTGATCAAATAAAAAAGTTGTACCAACAGTTTAATAAAGTAGAAGAAACCCAATTAGACGATAATGAAATTCAAATAGAAGGAGAACAAGGCCGTAACAATAATCAGCTTGTAGACGATGAAGATTGGGTACCAGACGATGTACTAATAAACGATGTTGGAGATTATGTTGAAAATACCAATACATCAGATGTAGATTCACCTAAAGATGATGGTAAGATAATAGTGCACCTGATAGACAATGAACAGTTTAAAGACTTAATCGGATGTCTAAACGACGGTCAACGCCAACTCTTATATCATACAACTAATGTCATAAGAAGTCAATTGTGGGGAAAAGGTCATCCTGCGATGAAGGTATTTGTCACTGGACCAGCGGGAGCTGGAAAGTCAATGCTTATACGTGCATTAGCACAATCTGTAATTCGGATAGCAAATCTTAGACCAGATATAGATGATCTGTCACTTCCTCCCGTATTGCGGACAGTACCAACAGGTAAAGCTGCATATGGAATAAAAGGATCAACACTTCATTCCGCATTCAATTACCATTGAATCAATTTGCCGGATTGTTACCAAAGTTAAGTTCAGATATTTCAAATACACTACGTTGTCAGTTTGCCAATGTAAAACTTTTGATAATTGATGAAATTTCCATGGTTGGCATAAAAACACTGGGATACATTGATCAACGATTGAGGTCTATATTAAGAATAAATAAACCATTTGTGGACATAAATGTAATAGTGTTTGGCGATTTCTTTCAATTAGCACCGGTATTAGCAACACTATTGTACGATAGTTTTGAAGAAATATTGTCTAAATTTCCAAGTGCTGTAGAAATGTTATCGATTAAATCTATTTGGGAAACATTCAAGTTTTATGAGTTGACTGAAATAATGCGCCAAAAAGATGACAAACAATTTGCAATGATGTTAACAAAGTTGGCCAGAGGACAGTTGGAGGAAGCTGATGTAAAATATTTTCAAAATCTTATAACCCACCTAGACATTACTTTTCAACCACAAGTAATGCATCTTTGGGCTACTAATAACGAAGTCGACGAAATTACCAGGAGAGTGCTTAACTCTATGAATCAAGTTAGTTTCATATCCGAAGCCATTGATACGTCTGCAAAACGATCGGATATTGAATCTGCCAAGAAACTGCCATGACAAAAGACTATGGGTTTAGCTTTACGTTAGTTTTAAAAGAAACAGCTAAATACATGGTGATAGCAAACATTTCAACCGAAGACGGCATAGTGAACGGTGCAATCGGAGAACTCGTGCAAATAAACAAAGGACAGACTGTAGGAGGTAAAGAAGTTCCAAAAAGAATTTGGATCAAGTTTGATGAGCCAGATGTGTGGTCACTAACCAGACAGAAGATAAAAAACAAATAAAACCCGAAGGCGAACACACAGATGATATGTGCAAGTGGACACCAATTGAAATTATAAAATTAGAATTTCAACTCGGTAATGCAGAGCACCATAAAGTAACTAGAATGCAATTGCCCTTAGTGGAAGCTTTGGCATTGACGGTACACAAAAGTCAAGGTGCCACATATCAATCTGTAGCATTTCATATACCCCAAAAATTCTTGAAGTGCAATATGTTATATGTAGGATGTAGTCGAGCAACTTCTGCTCAAGGTTTGCGTATAGATTACTTTCCTGCAAAGCCACCAAAACCTTCTGCAAAAGTTGAACATGAGATGTGCAGACTTAGGACACCAAGTTGTGCTCTTTTTCCGCGCTTTTCTAGAATTATGACACACAACATGCCACTCTCCTGCATGTCACACAATATAAGGTCTTTAAAAAAATATGAAGCTCACATTATGCGGATATCGTTCTTTTACAATCTAAAATAATGTTCTTCCAAGAAACTGGTTCAAAATCATCTGACACATATACCATTAAGAACCATACTGAATGCTGTAGAATAGACAGTATACATGCAAATGGTAAAAGTGGTTCATTTGTTTTGTTGGAGAATCCATTAATCATAAAGAAATAATCTGCAGCACAACATTGCTTCAAGATCAAAAGAAAAAGACACACTTAGAAGCAATTGAAGTCATCATTGAAAATATTACCTATATTGGGATATATTCATCGCCAAATTTTCCTGTACAGAAGCTTTGTGATTTCATTGAAACGGTAGCTTCCACCAAAAACAATGTTATCTTTATTGGTGATTTCAATGTAAACTTCAACAAACCGCCAAAACAACTAGTTCAAATATTAAAACATTTCAATTACAAAATATTGGTTGACGGTATTACTACAGATCACGGAACAACCATTGACAATGTCATTACAAATGTTGACATTGCAGCTTTGGTGTACGAGTCCCTCATAAGTGATCACAGACCTATTCTGGTTATGGACATAGATACTTTCAAGGAAATAGAAAAATATTCTGAGACTGTTGATGACCAAATTGTACAAGAAGAAGTCAAAAACAATTTTATTAAACCAAACGTTCCTGCAATCGATGGATTTCCTGTAGAAAAATCCAAAAAATCGATTAAATCAACTAAGGTCCTGAATAATAATAATAAGTTGGACGATATTGAGTTTATACAGGTTGATAGTGACACTATTTTGGTTCCAGAAACTAAAACTAAATCAACCAAAATAGTTGATTATAATACCGTAATTAATGATATTCAATTTATTCAGGTCAATAGTAATACTCTCAAAGTTCCAGAAAATTGCAACATAAGGTCAGATTCATTATTAGAAACAATAAGTGATAATGCAACTATGTCAAAAAATCCAAAAACAATAAAAATATCAAGTATTAAGAATAAAGTTGACATAACATCAAGTAGTATATTTTGTGGCTTTACTAACATTGATGGTGTATCATGTTATGCTAATTCTGTCATACAGGTTCTTTTTAATTGCCAATCTCTTGTAAATGAAATTCGCAATAATCAACTCGGACCAACACTTCAACATAGCTTACACGAATATACAAGTAACAGTGGGTCATGTGATACTCGAACAATCAGAGAATATTTGGACAACGAGACAATATTATATACTCTGCAACAGCAACAAGATTGTATAGAATTTTTAGAAGCACTTATGGACCGTAGTAGACCTACATTTGAATCTTTATTTGGATTTCAAGAATTGTATACCATTCGTTGCAATACTTGTAATCATACAACGGCCAACAATGCACTACAAGTTTGATTCTACATTTTGAGATTCCACAGCACAGATCACAACTTTGCAAACATTATTTTCAACAAATCAAAATGTTTGGAATACATTAGACGACTACAAATGCAATAATTGTAACAAAATCGGAAGTTCTGAAGATAAACATCAGATAATAGTGGCAAATGAGTATATTTATAGTAATTCAACTAAAACTATTTATTCCAACATTTGTAAATGGTCAATTTATTCCCACAAGATAACAGATCTAAAACTTAGTGGCGTACCCACCTCTATTTGGAAATTGCTGGAGCACAATACAAAACTCAAGCTGCAATATTACATATGGGAGAAAACACAAGTTCTGGCCATTACATTGCATACCTGAGACAAGGAACTTCCAATTGGGTTTGCGCCAATGACACAATAGTTGCAGAAAAAAGATGGCCAAACAACAGCAAAGATGTATATGTTATCATTCTAAAAATAATGTAAAAATATTCTCCAATTGGAAAAATACAAAACATAACACAGCTAAAAATAAATTGTAAACTTAACCTGTAAGTATACAATCTGACTGTTAAAGGATTCAAAAAGGAACGTATAACCGCCAACTATTCACTTACATAATATTATGTATGAGTTGCCAGTCCCAAGCCTGGATAAAAAGTGTGAGGGTGCTAACCTTATAATAATTGTTATTTTTTAACATAGGCAGAAACCTAGATTTTATTTTTATTTAAATAATATCGAACTATATATTATTATCCACACTTCTGACCTTAATATCTTATACTATGTATGTTTGTATTCAATCCTCCAAATACAAACTACAGTTTTAATTGTGCGGTCTTAAGATTATCAACATTCATTATGTATTCGTCTAGGATCATAACTTATTTTAATAACTTATATAATATCAGTTATACAGCAAAGCCTATCATCCAGTGTTAAGTATTTAGATGACTTTAGCCTGTATAATAGATGTTATTTTCCATACATAATTTAAATTGTTTAGGACATTTTATTTTGTAATTTTGTGTAAAGTATATAATTATAATATACAATGACTAAAAATAAATAATCAGAGTTTATTTAAATTTATTTATTCATAATACTTCATATTTTACATTGTACATTTAACTATGATACAACTCGAATACTAACAATTTATTGAATATATTATAATTCATATAATACATTAAAGGTAAAAAGTAAATACTTACAAAGCCACTTATTATATATGTTTATACTAATTTATTACATTAAATTTGTTATTTTTACAGATTCAAAATATTTAATCAATTTAAGGGTTGAAAGTATATGAATCTTTCAATGGCCTTCATTGGGTATAACAGTGCAAACATTTTTATTAGTTGATATCGTTGATGTACTGTGAAGTATGAATCTTATAAACAATTTGTCATTACTCAATGTGCTGTGTAATACAAAATTCTTACTCAATTCTGTATCTATTGAACTTAGAATTTAAGAAATGTATTAATCCACTGTTATTTTTATAAAATATTAGCTGACCCTGTGCACTTCGTTGCCCGTTAAAAATGCAAATTCTATATAATATGATTCGAATTTTGATTAATTTGTTATTTACTATTCGGTTTAACGGTGTTCAAAGTTAGACATTTTCATTGACTGTTTTTATTCTCAAAAATCTTGTGAAAGCACCACTTTAATATGCGAATTTTGTAAAATGCTTTCTTATTACACACTAAATTTGTGATACGATTTTACGAATGTACCGTGTAAATTGTAAGCATCCATCTAGCATTGTTCAGGCTCTACGTTTATCAGTCAGTGAGTTACTCAAGTCATAATATTATAGTCATTCTGCTTACCGTTGCCGTGAGACTCTCTTATGATTATGAGAGCAGTATATTATCATGTAGGCAATCCACATGTGGTGGATTGCGGACCCCGCGAGATGTGTATAAGAAGTTTGACACGGTCGTGTCGCACGAATACCGCGATCTCACCCGCTAGACCCCCTTGCCTAGGCATCACCACTCGTTCGATAATCAATCGGGATACCCGAGCGATTAATCGAACCAGTTTCTGAGTCAGCGATGAGCCCCGAAGCTCCCGAACCTAACCGAGAGCTTCGGCGGCGTTTTTATCTATCGTTAACCGTTGTTACGATCGATCACCTCCCGCCGCCTTTCTATCATAAGTCCGTGCGTTTTCCGCGACTTATTGCGTATTTTATTAACTTCGTTTTCACACGAACGTGATTTTTTTTGTATTATACATATACATATTATTATATATTTATATTCTCTCGTTCGTCTACGTCGACTTTGTCCCGTCGGGATACTGACGTGTGTGGACTGTGCCCTCGCACATTGGTTTATTATTATTAAAACAAGAGCGTCTGTTTCTCGGTTATTACTTTTTTGTGCTTACTATTATTAATATCATTATTAAAACTAAACATTCGTTCTATAGTTATATACATTTGTTGTTAGTAGTATAAATATGAGGCGTCTGGCTCCATTTTTCACCGGAGATGAAAAAAGTTTGAGGGGGTATGGTCCCCTTACAGTGTAAGAAATTCCCGCTGTAAAATGGAGCCAGACGCCCCATGGTTTTTCTAACCATTTCTTAGTATAAATATGGGGCGTCTGGCTCCATTTTTCAGCGGAGATGAAAAAAGTTTGAGGAGGTATTGTCCCCTTACAGTGTAAGAAATTCCCGCTGTAAAATGGAGTCAGACGCCCCATGGTTTTTCTGAAAAAAAACCTAGGTAAGTAATTCTCCCTTCCACACGTTATTTGATTTGATTTCACATGCATTTCAATTTTTTTAATATAATCAGTTTAGTATATAACTATACATGCACAAATAATATACTTAGTTTATAAATATGCGATGAAACGATCATATCTGTGTAAATAGCATCTGTGTTTCACGTTTATTTAAGTTATTACATTTATTTCTATTCGTGTTTAATTTAAAACATTTAGTTTGTTACTAACGGTTGAACAATTAAGTCGTGTTATATTTTTTTTATTATTTCTCTGATAAATTAGCTTATTGATTTGTTTTTTTAAGTATTTATCTTGATATACATCTTAATTAAGTCTTGTTATATTTTTTTTATTATTTCTCTGGTAAATTAGCTTATTGATTTGTTTTTTTAAAGTATTTATCTTAAGCTTTATTGTAACCATGAATTTACAGAAATTTTCCAACGATTTTCCATCTTTAGTTTAATTTAGTTTAATTTAGTACGAAATAATTCATATCCAGTACATTCAGATTATACCACATTTATGTCAAGATTAAAAACATATAACTCATATCCATCTACTTCATGTCAAAATAAATATTCGTTAGCTGAATCTGGTTTAAAATATACCGGTGTAGGTGATATAGTTGAATGTTTTTTCTGTGGACTTGTCTTACAAAAATGGTCAAATGATGATATACCATGGGTCGAACACGCAAAATGGAATCCTAAATGTATATTTGTATTACTATGTAAAGGAAATGAATTTATAGAAAATGTAAAAAACGAATATGTAAAAGCTAGCCATGTTTGTGATTGTAAGTCTAAATCAAATGATATTACTTGTTAGTTTACTTTGATGTTTCTTATTACTTTTATAATTTATTTGTATTTCAAAATAAATATTGAATTAATCAACTTAAATGTGTTAATATTTGATTTTATACCTCGTGAACTTGTTGTCAAGTAAGATAACGCGTCTAATTATAATTAAATATATTAGATTTAAAAAAATTGCAGTTTCGGGTTCGACAGATCAGGTACCTAAGTAATTCTCCCTTCCACACGTTATTTGATTTGATTTCACGTTCACTTCAATTTTTTTTAATGTGATCGGTTTAGTATATAACCATACATGTACAAGTAATACACTTAGTTTATAAATATGTGTTGTAACGATCATATATGTGTAAATAACATCTGTGTTTTACGTTTATTTCAGTTATTACATTTATTTCTATTCGTTTTTAAAAATTATCATCAGAAATCGACTATATCAAAAAGATCACGTCGTCATACAATATGAATCCATCAATTGTTGTCGCTAAATCAATATTCAGTATTAGACCTTTTAACAAGAAAAGTGTAACGGTTGGATTTTTGGTTAATAAAACGATTTCTGTTATTGTAATACTAGAATGTAATGTTACTAAAAAATTGTTAACCTTCGATTTACTTCAGTGGTGTACACTAATGTGTGATAGCAATTATAGTTCAATAACTAATAATCTACATACTAATTGTAAACGTGTGAAAATAACTGATAACATATATTATTCAGTCAATTTAAATCAGTTAACTATTAAATTGCATGTTAATGATCATTTTATTACCTTATCATATACTGATTTACATCGTTTAAAACAATTACAACAATGTATCGATTCACATATTGTAGAAAAGCAGAAAAAGTTGGTTCATATCAGTCAACTTTTGATACCGTATATTCATTAATTAGAGCAGACATCAATATTCTACCATCATCTTGTCAGCGAAATGATTTTACTAATCAGTATATTCAAAATTTTGACTTTAGCATGTGTTGTATACAGAACGATGATTCTTGTTTTATATATGAAATACTTCAATTCCACAATAATTCACTATCAGATATGATATTATATGATTTAATGACGATTAAAATAAAATTTGTATTGAACTTTATACCATTATAATTGTTTAATTACTCTAAGAATTGATTTCAATATTATAGTAAAAGAATAAGATTAATTAATTTTATCAATTTTAATAATTTTATTAAATGTCATAATTTATACTAGGTACCAATAAAAAATTTTTACATAATAATATATTTGCATTTTTATTTTTTACTGTTTTTCACAATCTTCCGTTTCGGATCCGATGAACATCGATTTAAAATTGTGCGAATAAGTTCATTTGTTTTGATCGATATTTCGTTATCAGCAGAAAGGTATTGCTAGTGTACAACTTTACACTAGCTTCAGAATGTTTCCATCTATTATAAAAAATCATTATTTAATAATATTCGTAATATGTTATTATTTAATCATGTATAGTTAAATATCAACGATAAAATCCTCAATCTTATTATTTTAATTAGAATTTAATAATTTATTTGTGTTGAATAATAATAGGTAACGGTCAAATTAAAAAAATAATCTGGTGATCAATAAATGATTGTATCGCTGTTGTTTAACTATAGTTCATCATTTAATCATTGATTTTTTATTATGGTTTTTACCTTTCAAGTGACGGAATGTCCTTTATAACACTAGTTTTATAATGTTGAATGACGTAGTAGTCATCGCATTTTGGCGCTACTGGACACCGAATCGTATACGTGTAATTTCCTTCCGTCAATGTTATTGAATTAGAAACGTTATCTTCAATATTTCCTTTCGAAATTACACTAGCTAAGGCATCCTTGTACGTCTCTATTGATTCTGTTCGCTGCTATACATTCATATATATTTTATTAAAAATGAATGTGTGGTGTGTGTGTGTGTGTAATATTTAAAAAAATAATACAATACAAATTATTACCTTTCCAGCCTTAGACATTTTAACTTTTGGTTCAGTATCATTTTTTCTTTTTTTATTCTGCATTTTTACTGGTTTTAAAAAAGATGATAGTGTTGATAGCATACTACTTTCATTCTATTATTTGATAATAATATATTAATATCATACACACACGTCACACATACATAAACAAATAGGTATAGGTACTTACATTATCATTTGAAGAGCTTTCGCCTGCAGATACATTAATATAGTACGACATATTATTTTTTATATATATTAAATATACCTTAAATAAAAATGATAATCAGTATAAGTTTAATTTTTAATATAACAGATTGTTTAAAAAACATTTACCTGATCAAATTGTGTTACTTGGTTTGTTATCGACTTGTAGCAAACGGATATATTACGGTATGAAACGACGAAACATAAAATTTATAGACAATGTTGAGATTTAACACTAACTATAATCAATGTCTACTGATCACTTATATACAGATTTGTAAGGTTGTGGTTGATATATGGTGTGATCATAGTTTTACCTAATCTATAAAATAACTGTGGTAGCGTTGTAATATGGCGTGATCATAGTTTTACCTATTCTATAAAAAAATTACTGTAGTCAAAGTTTAATATAGCGTGATCATATTTTTACCTAATCTATAAAAAATATCTGTGATCAAAGTGTAATATGGCGTGATCACATATCACACCACTGGATCAGACTATAAATCTGGTTCATAATCATTCAATGTTTTTAGACTTATAGTCATTTACAAAGTGCTCTTGAGTAGGTTATAGTCTATTATCCTCAGTCTTTCAGTACTTGTGTAAGTCGCTGACTTATTACAACACTATCATCAAGCAAGGTTTTTGATATTAGTTAAGTTTTATTAATAATTAATCTAAATTAAATACAATATTAATTTGAAGAAACAGTTTGATTCTTAATTCATTTTTAATTGATAAACTAAAACCTACTTATTCAACGCATCAACATGGACCGAGGTATTCATCAAACTATGCAGCAAAACAATAAGTAAGATAAAATACAAATATAATTAATTATAAATAAATATGTTTTAATAATTTACAAAATGTCAGTGAAATAAAAATCAGATGAATAATGAAATATTTAAAATATAAATTAATACATACGTATAATATGAAATATAAATAAAATGAATAAAATATAAAAAAATAAAATTGGTTGAATTCAAATTCAATATTTAATATATATAATAAAAGTTGTAAAACACGATCAGATTAAAAAATATATGATATAAAATCAAAGTTAAAAATATTATTTTATTTGAATATTGTTTATATCATTATAGATTAATTAAGCTGCTAGTGAATCGGTTAGTCTTAGTGAACAAATATAAAAGATATGATCGTATTTATTTATATATTTTTTTTAAAATAATAAGTTATGTGTCTATAAAATATTTATATTATTGATTATAAATAAATATTTTAATAATTTACAAAATTTCAGTGAAATAAAAATCAAAATTAATTATGAAATATTTAAAATAAAATGAAAACATACGTATTATATGAAATATAAATAAAATGAATAAAATATAAAAAAATAAAATTGGTGAATTCAAATTCAATATTTAATATCTATATATATATATATAATATATATATATATATATATATAATATATATAATATATATATATATTATATAATAAAAGTTAATAATATGACTTATAAAGTATGGCATAGTAAAACACGATCAGATTAAAAAATATATGATAAAATCAAAATTGAAAATTATTATTTTATTTGAATATTGTTTATATCATTATAGATTAATTAAGCTGCATGGTGAATCTGCTAGTCTTAGTGAATAAATATAAAAGATATGATTGTTTATTTTTTTATATATTTTTTAAAAAATAATAAGTTACGTGACTATAAAATATTTATATTATTGATTAAAAAAAAATATGTTTTAATATTTTTCAAAATTTCAGTGAAATAAAAATCAGATGAATAATGAAATATTTAATATCAAATAAATTCATATTACGCATAAATAAAAAAAAATATAAAGTACATTCAATAATCTAAATTTTATATAAAATAAAAAATTATGAAATCAGTATTTTATTTTTATTAAAATATATTTTAGTAACATAGATAAAAATAATACTATGATACTATTAATTGATGTTGTTTAATTACAGGCAAAAATCAAAAAATAAAATAATTATAATTGATTTTGAATTCAGCAACTATCAACGTACAGATTTAATACTTATTTCTGCAGCTATATCACAGACTCACGTAAAATCTGAATTATTCGTCTACGAGGTCGACCTTTAATAATATCACCTGATGGAAGAATAAGATTAATGAATAATTATTCATATACAAAAACTAGAGATTTGCTACTAAAAATTTTTGAAAAGAAACCAGATCAGCTTCAAGTTATATTAAACGAATTACATTTAGCTATGAAATCAAAAACGTCGAACCTAACTACAAGCTTTTTAAAAAACTATCTTGATTTTAATAACCAAAATGCAATTATTTTACTATGGAATGGTAATTCAGATAAAAATATTTTACAAAGATTAGGTTTTAATACAAATATAATGTTGAATATGACTGCATACGATACTGATAATAATAGAGTATTTTATTTAAAATTAATTAATTTTAAAAGTAATGAAATTATATTAAACCATAAATTAGGTTATATAATTAAAAATGGTAGATTTTTATCGTTGAAGGAAACTCATGATTCAATTTGTAATCAAAACCATGATATAACTTATATACACGATGCAGTTAGTGATGTAAAATTAACGAAATGTATTTTCAACTATTTATGTATAAAAAACAATTATCAGTTTATATTAAGTAAAATAATAAAATAATATAAGTTCTTACATTATACTAATATTGAAAAATTAAACTCATCCGTTAAAAATAATTACAATCGATTTTCATTTTAACAAATATTAACATGTCGATTTAATACTTAATTTCTACAGCTATATCGCAGACTTACATTAAATCTAAAATTAAACGACATTGAGAACGACCTTTCATAATATCACTTGATGGATGAATAAGATTAATGAATATAATATATATATATATAAACCAGAGATTTGATACTAAAAAAATTTTGAAAAAAAACCAGATCAGCTTAAAGTTATAGCCTACTAAGTTAATTATTTATATATAAAAAAGCAATATTATCAGTTCATATTAAATAAAATAATAAAATTATATTGACTTATCTTTAATAACAATAGATCGTAATTAGTAACACAGTAATATTTTAAAAATTAACCTCGATCGTTCAATGGTCAACGCTATTGATTGTAATAATAATAAATAATGACTTAATAAGCATAAATGGTTAATACGTTTTTTTTTATTTAGTAATAATAATTATTTATTGTATTTAATGGTAAATTTTATATTATTATTATTATTATTATTATTATGTATTTATTTTTATTACAGTAAAATACAACGAAATGTAATATCAAAAAGAACACGTATGAACGTAATTGGAAGCGGACTTATTCAATTAAATCGGTTTAAAAAATGTTCAAAAACGTTTGTTTTAAAAAACGATTATAATTTCATAGACTTTAATCAATTTTTTGACTACGGTTTTGAAATGATTGTTTGTAAATTAAAAAAAATGACACAATAAACTAGTATTAAATTTAACTTATATCTCGACTGTGTTTATGTACATGTGTTAACACAGGAATACCGAGATATTTCATTTAAAACAGTGAATGTGTTGGCATATACAAATTCAAATTTCGAAAATTTATTAAAAAAAATGTTTGATAAAATTAACAAAGAGGAAAGTAATTTTGTAACTAAAGGAAGTGGTTGGAGTTTATATTCAATTGATGCATTACAATTAAGAATCAATATTGTAAACCCTTTAACCGGATCTTCTTATGTAATTTTACCAGAATGTATAAGGAATAAGAAAGCTGTTACAAATGTAAAAAATAATGATAACAAATGTTTCAAATATGCAATTTTAACAAAATATAATACTCGTTCAGATAAAACTAAATTTAGTAATCAATATTTTAAAATACTTGAAAAAAAAAGTAGATTAAATTTTCATTGTATCGATTTTCCGACACCAGTTAATCAAATTAAATCATTTGAACGTTTAAATAATGTATCAGTTAATGTTTTTAGTTTAGATAATAAAAATGTTGTTTTCCATTAAATATGAATAATGTGGAAAGTAAAAACCATTTCGATCTGCTTTTAATTAATAATGGTATAACGTCACATTATTGTTTTATTAATGATTTTTGCAGACTTATTCGTAATCAAAAGACGAAACATAAATCTAAATTAATTATATGTAAAAGATGTTTTACAGTTTTTAGTAATATTCCTTGTAAATTCAAACTATGGGGTATTGATGGGTTAAAAAAACATAAAAAAATTTGTGGAAAACATAAACTTGGAAGACCTGTAATGTTTGATAACGGTGTTTGTACCGGCGCTCCTACTACAGCGGTTGCCGCCGGACACACGGTACTTATGACTTTCGTAGGGTAGGGCAGATTATTTAAGCATAACACGCAAATATGAGCAATCTAAATTGTGTATTGTAAACAACAATATAAGCAGTTAAATTATACAATATATAATTGGGCCGGGGAGACACGGGGATCACCGAACTGGACTGCGCTGCTGCAATTGGATCCGGAGCTGGATGCAATTTGAGACGATCTTCTTTACTCACGGGGTCACGGGCGTGAGTTGTGCGGAGCTGCTAATTTCTCGATGATTGACGAGTGCTTCGTGGAGCTACGTGGACTGACGACAACAGCCTTAATCGTTGAGCAACAATGAGCAGGAGCGGTTTACGGAGATCACCGAACGACGATTAGTACGACGTTAACCTTAATTGCGTTTTCCATATGGCGGAGCGACTTGAAACGAAAGCGTTCGTATTCGAAGGAAAAACGTGGTTTTTAGAGATGTGTGAACCGGAGCGGTAATCCACAGCACGAGTATACGACAAGCAAACACGTGTTCCGGAGCAAGAGTGTCGGGCGGGCGCTCACACCCAGTGATGGTATGAAAGCATCTGCAATATTCCCGCAAGGAAACACAAAATATCCCGGTTTTACTCGAAATTTCCCTGCAGTGCTGACATCTGGTGGATTATAAATATAATATAAAAATCATAGTATATTACATTATTATACTTACCTATTATTATGTTTAAAATTGTAAAATAAAGTATTGTACCATGAACTATACCTTATTTTTTTTATCACAAATTCACAAATATAGGTAACATTTATAATTTTTGTTATGGACTATGGACCATAGTCTATGGTGTTATTGTTAAGGTAGTTATAGACATGAACATAATAATATAATAGTGGACTATATTTATAAGGTTTTTGCAGTTACTTTATATTTATTAAAATTCAAAACTGTACTATTTTACTTATAAAATGTCAGCACATAGGATGAAATAATAAACAAATAGATTAGGTATTTAACATCTCATTTATTTATGAAAGAAAAAGATCACTATTCACTAATATTAAAAGAAACTTATAAACTTTTAAAAGCACTGCTGAGTGTAAATAAAATATTTATCAAATTAAAAAAAAACTAAGTAATAACAATATAGGTAATGATAATATAAACATAAATAAAAAACATTTTAAGTATTAACATAATTCATAAAATAACAATTAAAATAATAAAACAAGTTAGTATCAGTCGTCAAGTTTTTAGTTAAGGAATAATACATTTTATTCAGTCTATCGTTTACTTTTTAGTTTCTGTTTTGTACATATTATAATTATGTAATTTTAAATGTTCATCAGTTACAACAAATTTGTTAGCTGTTAGGTTTTTATCCTGAAAAGATGAACGAATTATTGCCACTGAATTTAAAGTGTTATCACCTATCCTATTTCTTTTTTTGGTCTTAACATCGGTGACAATAGAAAAAATTCGTTCAGCAGATGCATTACTATGAGGTAATGTTAAAATCATTTTGGCTAAAATGAAGATATTGTTAAATTTGTAATTGTCACTTGTAAAATCTTTAACAGTGCTAATTTCGTGCCACATTTCTGCAATACTCATTTTTTTTAAGTTTTCTATCTGTTCATTATTAAAGAAATAGGGTATTTCACGCAATTCTTCAACTACTTTATATTTATCAATATAACTTCCAAATATTTTTTTTGAATAATCCAACTGATTGGATTTGTTATAGTTTTTGGGATTTAGGCAAATGTTTGGATCTAAAAATTGAAATTCCTGAAAGAGCTGATTATTTATGGGTAATCTTACTGCAATTTCTTGGGCAGCTTTGACATAAAATTTTAGACATGTATTTTTAAAATCAGTAAAAATTGGTTTCGGAAGAGTTTTAATGAATTCTTCACATTCAGATCCCACAAATATTTCTGATTCTGGTAAATAGTTTTTAGGATCTGTAAATGAAAGTTGATCCAATTTATCAGTCATTAAATATTCAGGTTTTATGAAATTTTGTAAAATCATTTTTAAAAGCCTAATTGAATTTGAATACATTTCATGAATTATTATATTTTTGGTTTGAAACATGGCGTTAAAAGAATTAAACAAATTTAAAGAGTATTTGAGAAAGTAGAAATAGGCCTTGACAACATTGTTATTTAAAGATTCTAATATAATTTCAGCACTTTTTAAATGGTCCTCTGATACAGCCAAAAGGAAATAGTGTGAAAGACTATTCCAACAGTCTAGCATCCGTACAACACATTGATGTAATGCCAGCCACCTAGTATCTGCCAACCTCAATATTTTTTTTTTCTGTTCTCCAAAATAATCTTGGATTTCTTGTAAAATTGCCGTTCTTTTTGCACTGCCTGATATATAAGTGGCCACCTGATAATAATTATAAAAATAATCATTAATATATTGTTAAACATAGAATAAATTATTATTATAGTTATAAATAACGAATAATTACAGATCTAATTAAATCTTCAGGAGACCTGGGCAACTTTTCCGCAGCCTTGCTTGCAACTAAAGCCGCTGAATGACATATGCATTGCATCAGAACTACATTTTGGCAGTCTTTCTTTAAATGTGAAAAGAAAGAATTGTTTTTTCCCACCATCACATTCGCACCATCACTAGCTATTCCAATAATATTTTTGATTGGTATTTGTTTGGATTGTAAGCAGTTTTTAAATTCCTCGTATATTTTTCTTGCACTGCAATCAGCGGCGTCAATAGCAACCAACTCAAGCAATCGAGTATGTACAGTTCCTGCTTTTGGATGGACAAAATGAACAAGAACGCAAAGAAACTTATGCGAGCTAATGTCGGTGCTTTCATCGACCAAAATAGAAAAGGGACATGTTCTAATAATCTCAATAGTCTCATTAATTTCTACAGGTGCAATAATATTCATAATTATGCTTGTACATTTTTTCCTATGAAGTGTAAGTGATTGAGCAACTTTTGAATCTTTAAAAATATCTTGTAAAACAGGAGTTAGCGTATCTGCAGCCTGAAATGCAATGTTGTGATTTGCAAAATAGGCTGATAGTTTTATTTCTGCTCTCTTAACATCAATTTCTTCATTGTTATCTTTATGCTTTAAATTGTTAGTTAAGACTTTAATATTTTTAGATCCTTTCAAGCCTTTTACGTTTGATAAATGCTTTTTTCCTTCACTGTGTTTAGCCAACTCACTTTTACCACATACAAGAGTTACATTGCATGCTACACATTTACATTTTGTTTTATCATCGTCTATTTCTTGTAACCAAAATTTGTAATCATTTATTTCTAGCCATTCTCGTCTAAATAATTTGACTTGTACTCTTTTTTTTTCTTCTTTTGTAAGTTCATTGCGCCTAGCTCTTTTTTTTTCGGAGTAGACGATTCGGATAGCAATTCATTTTCAGAGTCCATGGTAACTTTATAGTAAAATATTACTTAACAAAATATAAATAAAATAATAAACTTAACAAATTACAAATTAAAATTTTAAACATTTAAACTATCATTTTTAAATTTTTTGATCTGTTATCATTGAAACAAATATCGTTATTATCAAATATAAAACCTAGAATCACGGTAGATTATATAATTATAATAGATAATTATTATAGATAATATAATCTACCGTGCCTAGAATTACTGCAGTTATTAACTACACTTATAATCGGTGGCAATATTGAATATTCGATACGACTGATACGAGGCTAGACGGTTGTACAGTTCGGCACCGAGATAACAGGCAGAATATAAATTATTTTCAACGCTATATTACTATGATACATCTAAGTCCATGATAGAATGGTGGTAATCGGGATATTCTGTGATATGAAGAATCGAAGTGACCAAAATCTAATTTTTTAAAATTATAAAAAAACATTACAAATTTACAATCACAAAATTTCCCATTGTAACAGTAATTTTTGGTTTAGTTTCCCTGCATTCCCGTTTGGTAAAATTTCAACAAAATTTCCCTGCATTCCGGGAAATTCCCTTCAACTTTCCATCACTGCTCACACCAAAGCCGTGAGCCCGCAGCGGCGCCATAGCAGTGCAGCCAACGCTGCGGACACCAGTGCGCAGTGCCCGTAAACAACGTTACCGTACCCCGCGGCGGCGCCATAGCATGACCACCGACGGCGGCAACCCAGCATTCAAAAGGATCGAACAAACGGTGATGACGTTACTATTTATTTTAAAAATTTTAAAAGATCTCAACGAATACCTATAGTAATTTATTCTGATTTCGAATGTTATTTAAAACCTATAATAAACAACCAAGACATTAAAACTAAGACATTGATAACTCATAAACATAAACCTATGAGTTATGCATTTTACGTAAAAATAGATTATGACATTATACCTAAATATTTAATAAAAAAATATAAAATTCCAACAAAACTTCATGTTTATAGAAATCGTAATGCAGCAAAACATTTCATAAAGACAATGATAGATATAGGTTCAAAAGTGTGTAATCTTTATAAGATAAATATACCATGGACAAATTAACTGTTGATGAAGAGCATAAATTTCAAAATGCTAGATTATGTGAATGCTGCTTCAAATCATTTAAAAAAGATAATTTATTTAAAGTAAGAGATCATAATCATTTTACAGGACGTTTTAGATCAGCTGTTTGTTTAAATTGTAATTTTGAATTAACTAATGTTTCATTTATTCCAATATACTTTCATAACTTAGTCTATGACAGTCATTTTATTGTTCGTGAACTTGGTTGTAATGAAAATGATATTCATGTAATACCTAATTCATCAGAAAAATATATATCATTTAGTAAAACTATTCAAGATAAATTCAATATAAAATTTATTGATACATTTCGTTTTATGTCAGAGTCTCTTAGTTCACTAGCTGATAATTTATCTGAAGACAAAACTAGATTTAGAGAAACATTAAAAATATTTTCTTTGTCGACATTAAATTTAGTTACACGAAAAGGTGTGTTTCCTTATGAATATATTGACCATCCTAATAAATTAAATGAAACTTGTTTACCACCAAAACAGTTTTTTATAATTCATTAAAAGATGAAGATATTAGTGATGAAGATTATGCGCATGCTCATAAGGTTTGAAAAAAATTTAATATAAAAACATTAGGAGAATATAGTGACTTATACTTAGCAACAGATGTATGTTTACTTTCTGATGTTTTTGAAAATTTTAGAGATCTTTGTTTACAAACACTTAAACTCGATGCTTCACATTTTATGACCGCTCCAGGATTTGCATTCGATTGTATGTTAAAACATACTAATGTTAAATTAGAACGGCTTAAACAGTATGATATTCAAATTTTTCTGGAGAACGGATTACGTGGTGGAATTTGTCATTCAGTTAAAAGACATGTAAAAGCTAACATTCCTAATATTCAAAATATTAATTATGATTCAAACAAACCTGTAACGTGGTTAGCTTACTTGGACTGTGTAAATCTATATGGAAAATCAATGCTATCTGCTTTACCTCATACAAATTTTGAATGGTTTAACGATTTGACAATAGATATAACACAAATTGAAGATGATGCTGAATATGGTTATATTTTAGAAGTAGATGTTATTTATCCAAAACAATTACATGACAATCATAATGATTTCCCATTTTTACCTGAGAATAAATGTCCTCCCAATTCAAAAGTAAAAAAACTATTAACAACATTAGAATCGAAATTTAATTATGTAGTTCACTATAGAAATTTGAAACAGGCCATCGTTAATGGATTAAAAGTGAAAAAAGTTCATAGGATTCTGCGTTTTTCACAATCTCGTTGGGTGGCACCATATATAAATTTATGTACAAATATGAGGGTTAAGTCAAGGAATGAGTTTGAACGACAATTCTGGAAACTGTTAGTGAATAGTGTCTATGGAAAATGTAAGAAAACGTATGTCAATGTTTCTAGTATCTAACGAAAAAAAAGCACATCGATTAATGTCGAAAACAACATTTAAAGATCGAACTATATACACAAAAAATTTAATGGCTATTCATATGAATAAGGAAAAAATTAAATTTGATAAGCCTATTTATGTAGGATTTGCAATATTGGATATTTCAAAGTCGATAATGTATGATTTTCATTATAATGTAATGAAAAATATGTATAGAAATAAAATTAACATTGTGTATTCAGATACTGATTCGTTAGTTTACGAAATAAGAACTTCTAACTTTTTCGATGACATAAAACGAAAATTATTTTCTTACTTTGATACTTCAAATTATCCGAAAAATCACTATTGTTCTAGTGATCATAGAAAAAATCAACCAGGTTATTTTAAAGACGAATTAAAATCTGAAATCTTATTAGAATTTATTAATTTACGTCCTAAACTCTATGCATATAAAACAAATAAAGATGAAGTAAAAAGAGCTAAGGGTGTTAAAAAATATGTTATTAATAATCACATGAAGTTTGACGAATATTTAAATATATTAAATGCATATATCAATAATTCAGCTAGTCAACAGTTATGTAAATCTATGAATTTTATACAATCAAAACACCATTTTGTTTATTCTAAATCTATAGATAAAATTGCTCTTAGTGCGAATGACGATAAAAGGATTATTATGCGTGATGGTATTAATACTATTGCATATAGTCACTATCGTTTAAAAAAATAGTTTATTTTTTTTTTTAATTATGTAAAATTGATATAGTATTCAATAAAAATAATAATATTAATAAAATAAAATATAGGATAAATACAATTTAAAAAAAACAAAAAACGTTATTTATTCATGATTTTTATTTTTGTTACTAAAATGCATGTTTAAACAATTAGCTAAACAGTATAACATTTAATTTTTCAGAATGAACAAACCTATAATTCCAAATTAGAAATCGATATTGAAAATCTGAGTCAACTCTATTTTATTTTTGACAAAGTTTTACATCGATTGCCAGATTAGTAGGGATATGGGATATGGTAGTAAAAAGATTAACGGATTTAATTTAATTATAACATTCGGTAATCAATTAAAAAATAAATTAACATAAAAATGAAATAGATCCAAACATTGTAATAATAAAATGGTTTATACAATTAAAATAATAAATATTGATTGATACATTTCGTTTATTTACTATTTTAAAGTATCGTTTACATCAATCCACGAATTATGACTGTTGTTAAAACCTAACCATTTAACATATAATTTGTTTTTATTTTTTTTTATAATACGTTCAATGAGAAAGGTGTCGGGAAAAAATGTTTTTTTTAATTCTTGTGTATAAAAACAGCCTAATATTAAATTATTTGAACTATCTTTTAGTTGATAAGTTAATGGATCTGTATAACCTTTACTGAAATTATGTTTATACTTAGATATTCTTACTTTGTCATTAATTTTAAATTTAAGTTTATTTGATGTATTAATTTGTAATGTTTTTCTTTTAATTGTAACCGGGTTGATCCGAGCTTCGTGTGGTGAACATTTTATTGTTGAATGTTTTGTATTATTATAATTATATACTAATTTAAAAATTGAATTTATCCAATTCCATGAACCTGTTGATGTAAAGTATTTGTAAATTTTATTTTTTATTGTTCTTATAACGCGTTCAACCATACCAGCCTTTATACTGCTGTATCTTGAATAATGTCTAATATGATACTTATTCATTATATTTTGAAATACATTATTGTAAAATTCTGTTCCGTTATCTGTTTGTAATAATTTTGGTTGATTTTTTTTTAATATTTTTATTATACCTTTTGTACACTCCTTTGCTGTTTTATTTTTTAGTGCTTCTACCCACACATACTTGGTAAATGTATCTATAATAATTAAAATGAATTTAAAACCATTATTTTGTCTAGAATGTGGTTGCATGTCTATTAAATCAGCTTGCCAGAGATCATCTTTAAACCGTGTTACTACGCTTCGTCTAGGAAATATTTTTCTCGCTGGTCCATGTAACTCCTCAGCTAAACTGGTTAAGATTGTCATTATACTATAATATTTCTCTCGCGTAATTCTTCTAAAATTGATATAATTTCATTATTGACACCAGTATTACCAACATTTTGTGATGATGTTAGAAGATTTAATCTAGTTACTAGTTCATTCGGATCGTCATAATAAACTAATTGTGTTTGAGGTATTACATCTTTATATAAACCAGAACCTCTCTTAACCTTTGGGATTGCAGTAAAGTTAAACATTTTTTCATTCTTTGGATCTGTAGTCATAGAACTGTTTGCTGTTGGACGAAATTCAAATGGATCATTTGGTATAGTTGTATTATTATGAATATTACTACGTTTAGTGTTAGATCTAGATAAATGATCGTTAATTTGTGCTAAACTTAATCGAGGATTTCTTGAGTTATTAATTTTATCTATTTCTTCGTTTAATTGCTTTTCCTCATTTTTCATTCTATCGTATAGAGGTTTTACAACATTCGTCCATTTATGAAACTTTGAGGTTTTAGGTTTCCCATCTGCTTTTAAATGAGCTCGTGAAGTTTTTAAAATGTAATAAGATTCCATATCTTGTAGAGTTGTATTTTTTGGTTCTTTCTCACATAGTAAAGACCATAGTCCTTCAGTCCATGGATAGTATTTATTAAATAACTGTAAGTTACCATGACTAAAAGTTACAGAGTAGCCTCCTATTTTATATGAATCACTGGCTTTATCATAATACATACCATATGATTTATCATATCGTTTTGATGTAGGACGTTTATTGAAAAAATTTGAAAATGATGAATTTAATTCGTTATCATTATCATCATCACTAACGTCTGAAGTTTCCGGTTTTATTTCATCAGCCGGTTGTGTATTCTTTTCTTTTTGGTTGCTCAATGGTTCTATTATTGGTTTAAATGCTTCACGAAAATAGTTGTCGGAATCTATGATACCACGTTTCATTTCCATTATTTTTCGTTTTATATTTTTTTTTGAGGTTATTAAATTTTCCAATAAAACTTTTTCTTTAATCATTTCAAATAATAATGTGAATATAACTGTATCGTATGACTATTGACAACACAATGTATATAATTTCAGTTATACTTTATATTTATATTTATACTTACATTTATTTTATTTTAATAAAAGTATGAAAACCACATCTATATCTTCCTTCATTCATTTCCCGAGTTTTATCAATAACCATAAACCCATAATCACTATGATTCCAACATAAATGGGAAATTTTCCGAAATTCGATGAAATCCATATCTGTAGACGAATGATCATTGAATTTATGTCGTAAATTTGTATCGTCTTGTTTTAGTATTATTAAAAAATTTGAGTTATCTCTTACTAACTGTTTTGGTATTTTAGAATATGTTTGTGCTAAATAAAATACTGAACTAGCACCTGAATGTCTACAAATTGAGAAGTATTCTCTGATTACTGACTGCGGACCACATATAACGTCATCAAAAATTAAAATGGAATTTTTTTTAGTTAAGTTTGGTTTTATAACTTTATCAGCACTTGTAAAAATGAAAAAATAAGCACCTTTTATATCATCTATTATTTTTTTTAACAAAACATATTTTTCTTGGTTTGAGGTTTTAGAGTATAGATAAATATTTTCAAATCTTAACCCGTTTTCATGGGTAATTAAATTATACATTATATTTGTTTTTCCTGAACCACTAGGACCAACTAATATAGCACGTATGGTATCAGGTAATAATGATCCATGTTTTGATGGTTTTTTTTCTATCTGAACATCAACATTTGTAATATCTAATTTATCTTTCTGCTCAATAAAGTTCATTTTTTAGTATAAATACTCATGCATTTTTACTTTATAATCAGTTATAAATAATACGTTCAACTCATAAGTGTAAATCAGGTAAGACTGGTAAAGGATTTGTAAACTCACTTATAAATAGTCATCCGTTTGAAGCTCGTATTTCAAACTATTAGTATTGTTGACATGGTGCAAAATTAAAAAAAGTGACTAGATTGTGTTGATAAAAGAATAAACCCGTTGGATACTGCATGTTACGATCACGATATTTTGCATGCAACTAGAAAACATTCAGAAGATAGACATAAAGTGTTAGAACTTCGGGCTTGGGAAAGATTTAAAACAAAAGATACACCTAGAAATTGAAAATCGTTGCGTACACCGTAATAAACGCAATGAAAGCTAAAAGAAAAATAGGAATGGGTTGTAAACGTAAACGGAAACGTACTACAAAAATAAAAATAAATGGTATAATGTTAGCGAAAAAAAAAAAACGTTAAAAAAAAAAATGTTGGTAAAAGGTTGATTTTAACACCAGGTCAAACAGGTGGTGCAATTCCCTTAATACCTATTTTTGCATGATTATCAGCACTTGGTAGTTTAATGTCTGGAAGTGCCAGTGTGTATAATGCAATACAAAATTCAAAAAGAAAGAAAGGTAATGGATTATATTTAAAAAATAATGGATCAAGGAAAAAAAACTGATGAATACGCTACCTAACAGACCACTAACTTCTAGAGATATTATAAAATAAGTTACAAAGTTTAATATCAGTCATTTCCGCGGAGTATTTTCACGTGATAACTTACCTAAAAAACCTCTCACAATCGAATGTGGTATATTAAACTTAGACGTATCTTCCGGTAATGGAAGTCATTGGGTAGCGTTTTATAAAATTAAAGATAAGGTTGAATATTTTGATAGCTTCGGTGATTTACCTCCACCGATTGAACTACAAAACTATTTTAAAGGAAACAAAATTAAATATAACTACACAAATTATCAAGATTTTAATTAATTTAATTGTGGACATTTATGTCTTAATTTTTTACAATGCAAGAATCAGTTACTTTAAGTTTATCTGGTAATACAACCACATTATCTGTACATTATTGTCCACCAATTGATGTATACGATGACTCGGAAATTGCTTTGTTAAATTTACAAACATATAATACATTTGCAAACATAAACGAAACTAATAACAACTTCAAAATATATTTAGAAAAGCCCGATCGTTTACTAAATAATAATAAATTTCCAATCTGTTCTATCACACTAAAAAAGGGGTGTTACGATATTAAGGATATTAAAAATCGAATTTTGACCCAAATAGATGACTTTAATAATGATAACGATTACTTTAGAATAAAATCGACAGAGAAAATGACTTTTGATATCGGGATTGATCAAATAGATTTTAGAACAACCATATTCAGTAATGGTATAATACGTTTTAACGTAAAGAACAGTATAGGACCTTTATTGGGGTTTGAAAAAAAAAGTTATGAACCACACAATATGCACATTGAGGGTCATCGATCACAGAAAGTGACAATTTAATCAGTGTTAACTCAATAAAAGTAATGTGTAATATAGCTCAAGGTTCATTCAACAACCACATGTCAAGTCATTCAATTTATGAGTTTTCCCCTAGTGAGATCATAGGGTCTAAGCTGATTCAAACACCAAATAACCTAATATATTACAAATTAAATAAAACAAATATCGATTCAATAACTATACAATTAGTTGATCAAGATCATAATCCGATAAACAATTTAGGTGAGAAATTAATAATCAATCTACATATTAAACGTTACGGATCTTAATATGGGATCATGGTTTTCCTGAAACAACGTGGGGCGACTGGCTCCATTTTACAGCGGGAATTTCTTACACTGCAAGGGGACAATACCCCCTCAAATTTTTCATCTCCGCTGAAAAATGGAGCCAGACGCCCCATATTTATACTAATAAATGGTTAGAAAAACCATGGGGCGTCTGGCTCCATTTTACAGCGGGAATTTCTTACACTGCAAGGGGACAATACCCCCTCAAACTTTTTTCATCTCCGCTGAAAAATGGAGCCAGACGCCCCATATTTATAATACTTCTTGTTCCTTGGTTTGGTATTCCATGATAATTCGATATCATAATTATTACTAATAATATTATAGCGATATAATTTTACTTATAATGTTACAACACAATAATATTTAAATAATACCATTTTCTACGCCATATCTTTGAACCATACACACGTATATAAATAGAAAAGAAGTAGATAGAACACGTGTACTTGGTATTACCAGTTCGTTAAAAGGTTATCTATCAGGTACACCTGATAATTATAATTGTTATGAAAATGCTGGTTGGATTTTTAAAAATATTTCAAACCCAGCAAATAATAATGGAGAATTTAGTGCATGCATTCCGTTGAAATATTGGTTAGGTCTATTTGAAGACTTTAAAAAGGTATTAGTTAATTCTAGATTAGAACTAATATTAACTCGATGTCATAACGATTTAAACGCTCTAAAGGTAATAACCAGTGCAAGTACAAATTCTGGAAAAGTTGATTTGAATAAAATAGTTTGGAAGGTTCCACATATTACTGTTGATGATGAAGAAAGGTTAAAATTATTAAAACTTATTGAAAAAGAAAAAAGTTGGTTTATCCCGTTCAGATCTTTTGAAACTTTTGAATATCCTGAACTCGGAACCACAAAAAAAGTAGTGTGGAACTTGAAGACAGCATCAAAATTAGAAAAAACCACGATTTATCATAATTGGATTCCAAAAAGGACGTAAAAATTCGTTAGAAAAAGATTGTAGTATATTTGATCACTGTAATATAACAAACGTTAAAGTATTTCTTAACTCAATAGCTTATCCATATGATAATTTGAATTTAGATTTTACGAAAAATAATTTCACCTTATTATATGATATGTATACATCGTTTCAAGAATCGTACTATGAAAAAAATATACGAAACCCCTTATTAAGTCCCTCTACTTTTCTATCGAACGCACCAATTGTAGTTATCGATACTTCAAAACAGAACGATTCGGCTACAGCATCATCAGTAGATGTGCAATTGGAAATTGAAGCATCGGAATCTCTTACAGGTGTAACTGCTTATTGTTATTAATTCATGATCGGATTGTTGAATATGTACCTTTTACTAGAGAAGTAAGAAACTAGTGTGAATAATATTAAAAAACTGATTTATTTAAAATACTTGATGTTAAATACTATTAATTAATTTAAAATAAATAAACAAAATGATAATAAAAAAAATGATTTTATTTATTTCAGAAATTTAAACGAAAATGATTCGTTTAACTAATAACTAATCATGTTTTATTTTCAGTAAAAGTAATAGGGTGATTTTTTATACTGAAAGAAGGACATTCCGCTTTAAACATTTTTTGTGTCCCTATAAAAATGGAGCAAAACGCCTCATGGTTTCCCTGAAACAACGTGGGGCGACTGACTCCATTTAACAGCGAGAATTTCTTATACTGCAAGGGGACAATACCTCCTCAAACTTTTTTCATCTCCGCTGAAAAATGGAGCCAGACGCCCCATATTTATACTAAGAAATGGTTAGAAATACCATGGGGAGTCTGGCTCCATTTTACAGCGGGAATTTCTTACACTGCAAGGGGACCATACCCCTCAAACTTTTTTCATCTCCGCTGAAAAATGGAGCCAGACGCCCCATATTATACTAAGAAATGGTTAGAAAAACCATGGGGCGTCTGGCTCCATTTTACAGCGGGAATTTCTTACACTGCAAGGGGACCATACCCCCTCAAACTTTTTTCATCTCCGCTGAAAAATGTAGCCAGACGCCCCATATTTATACTACTGTTGTTGCTTTCTTTCTTTCGCTGTTTTCTTTGTTGTCATAATGTTGTCATTTTGTTTGTCATAATCAATAGCGACATTAATATAGTTTTTTTTCTTGCTGAACTGCAGTGATAGTTATACATTGTCTTATACATTTTTGTCTCCATTTTTATATACATAGATTTTTAATTTCTTTTTTACTATGACAACGATTTTAGTTTGTATGTCTATTTACTTGCATTATTAAAAAGCGGGCAAGTGAGTACCGCTCTGCTGTACATTAGGTGCCGTATGGATCATTATTATATATTATAGGAGTGTTAAATTTGAATCCAATGATAGTTATCATTGTATACGAAAAACGATTCTGAACGAAGATGATTTGTCAGCCTAGGATATAATTTCTAGTGGTTGGTGAAAAAGGTGGTTTATGTTTTAATGGCCTGAATACAACAAAATTTAAGTTCTTTTATAATAATTGTAAGCTAAACTTATGAAAAACCTTGTATTAAATTTTCAACTCTTAGCTACATATACAAAAATTTTTATGAAATATACCTACAAAATAATTTGCAAATATTCATGGTTTTGACGAATTTTTGTCAATATTTGAACTTCAAATGCTAATCAAAAAAATTGTGCCTATGTATTCTTATAATTTTTTAATCACTATAATAATAACTTATGAGGAACTTTGCATTAAATTTTCAAGTATTTTGATAGGGCCAAAAGATTTAATCGACACAAAAAAAACAATTTTCAGAAAAATTGAAAATTTCAGTTGTCTATAAATAGCTCAAAAAAAGTCAAAATATTTTGAAAATTAAATCACGTAAAGAAAATGCGAATCTTAACAACTGGTAAAATTTTTAAGTATCTACGACTTATACTTTTTGAATAATAACAAATATTTAAAATCGTTTGAGGATAAATCGTTATCGTTCGCTATTTCGTTAAAATTTAAAATTCAAACGCACTTAAAATTTTTCCTATAATGATGCTTTGAGTTTTCTCTATAGATACTTGAAGGTAAACTTATGGAAAACTTAGTGTTGTATTTTTAATCCTTAGTTATAAACACAAAAAATTTTATGATTTTTCAACTTCAAATAATTTGCAAATATTCATGCTTTTGACGAATTTTTGTCAAAATTTTAACTTTAAATGCTAATAAAAAAAAATTGTGCCTATGTATTCTTATAATTTTTTAATCACTATAAGAATAACTTATGAGGAACTTTGTATTAAATTTTCAAGTATTTTGATAGGGCCAAAAAATTTTTATCGACACTTCAAAAATATTTTTTCAGAAAAATTGAAAATTTCAGTTGTCTATAAATAGCTCAAAAAAAGTCAAAATATTTTGAAATTTAAATCAAGTAAATAAAATGCCAATCTAAATAACTGGTAAAATTTTCAAGTATCTACGACTTATACTTTTTGAATTATAACAAATATCAAAAATCGTTAGGTTAGGTTAAACCGTTATTTAACGCGGTTTTGTAAAAATTTAAATTTCAAACACTCATAAAAATTTTTTGTCTGAATCCGGTAGAGTTTTTTTTACAGATATTTGAAGAAAAATGTATGGAGAACCTTGTACCAAATTTTCAAAACTTAGTTATAAAAGAAAAAAAATTTATGATTTTTCAACTTCAAAATTACTTGCAAATTTTCGCGTTTTCGACAGATTTCGTAAAAATTGAACTATAAACTCTTATAAAAAAAAATGTGACTAACGATTTTTAATTTTTTTCAGCTACAATAAAAACAACTCATAAGGAACCTTGTATTAAATTTTCAAAACTTTTTGGTCATCCAAAAATTTTTATCGACACTTCAAAAAAAAATTCGCATAAAATTCGAAAAATTCAGTGGTCTATAAATAACTCAAAAAAAGTCAAAATTTTTGAAAATTTAACTATATACGGATACCACTGACATTAACATTTGGTGAAAATTTCAAGTATTTTCAGTGATTAGTTTTTGAATTACAACCATAAAAAAAAATCGATTTGGTCGAAAACTGGTTTTGCGTAAAAATTGCCGTTTTTCCGTCATTTTTTTTTTGTTTTTCTCGATTTTTTTGAAAACTGTTGGAAAATGTTAACTTTTTACCTCTATAATGCACCAAGGATATTCATTTTTACATCGGAAACCACCCCCATAGTATGAAATTGGAGCATTATTTTGACTAGTTATGCTGTACACAGACACAAAAAAAAACACACATCATTGTAAAATCAATACATTCATCACTTCGTTCAGAATCTAAAACAACCTTGCTATAACATTTTCAATAAATCATTTATTTAATTTAAATGGTTGCCATTGACTACCAAAAATAATTTAGTTTACTATTTGCTGGATAGATGGCGCCTCTGTAATTTCATCACCATCTCGTCATATTTCTCAAACCTGATAACTTTTTCAAATTTTTCGTCCGTAAGAACCTTCTCCACAATGAGCTCTTCAATTTAAAAACAAAAATCAAAACGATCGGTCCAGGGGTTGTTGAGTTATGCGCTTACCAACACATTTTGCGATTCATTTTTATACATAAAAAAAGATAAAATCCTTTATTTAATGGTTTAATTTGAATTATTAATATTGTAAATAGTCCATAGTAATCTGGTCAAATTTATTTGGAATACCTCTGTACTTAAGTCTACCAGTTGAGAAACTAATAACAATTTGTACTACAGTACACTGAGTATAACATCAGCTAAGCTTGGTTACACCATTGATTAAATATACATAGATAGACCATAGCTATACGCAATATGGAAACACGTAAATTAGTACGGATTATATGACAATAGATAGCGTTGGTAAATACTAAATTGTACACAATACACAAACCGGTAGAATAAAAATAAACCGCAATAAAAATAATTCCAAGAATATAAATTAAATTGAATATTGTTATTTACTAAATTGAATGGCTAATCATATAATGATATTTTATTTTCAAATATTATGTTTTCTCATGGCACTACCATGATGATTGCTGAATAAAGTTAAGTTTAAAATGTTAATTTTAAGTAAAATTATTATTTTTTTCAAATAATAATTTTTCAGAAGCAACTCAAGCACACTAAGCAACATTATTGATTTATTTTATATTTAATCAATGAGAATATAGGTACCATAGTTGATTTAGGATCTAGCAAAATATTTTTATTTTAAACAAAACAACTTAAAAACTTACATATCCATCTAAAATTATTAATAATAAATTTTAAAAAAGCTGTGATTTTACACTTTTAGTATCTTTTACAAATTAACAAACACATAGATACATTATTTTATAATCAAAAATTAAAACAAAAGTAAACACAGGTTGGATCAGATCTAAAATCTTAATAATAAATCGTAAATTTAAGACAATAACAATTTTAAATAAAAGTATAGTATAGATAATGTAAATATAATTATTACATTTTACGTAGGTGCTTAAGAACGGCGTTTTACATATAGTTTAATAATAACCTATAAATAATAATAATTAAACACTAAAAAAACATAAAAAAAATAATTAAAAAACTTCCAAAATAATGTTACATAATAATAGGTAGGTAATTAGGTACCTAATAATAATTATCAGTTAATACACAAATTAGAGAAATGAGGATCAAACATTCTTTAAAATCTTAAGTTTAGCAACTGTTTGGTTTTTATTATTTTTAGACTTCCAATTAAAATCTCTAAGCAATTTACAGTTGATCAAATGTAAAATAATGAACTCTAGATGAGGTTGACATTCAGTTTTGAAATTAAAATAAGATGGAACTAGTTTTTTGTAAATTATTCTTTCAATCGTTTTTCCGATTTTATTCATAAATGGTTTTTCAGCTACTATATTACCTAATATTAATTGACACTCTGTAATGAATTTTCTAAAATTATCGGTTGGTTTTTTTAAATAAAAATTTTCTGATTTTATGCCGTAGTTTTTACAAAATATTAAATAGTCCGTTTGTTTATCATAGTTTACTGGGTCTAAAGTTAACATTAAATTTTGACAATCAACACAATTAAATTTTTCATAACATTTTTTCCTAAGTAACCACTAAAATAACTATCTGAGCAAACAGAAAGAGTTACGATAGGCTTAACTAAATTTTCATTTATTTTAGCCAGTGGTGATATTGAAAAAGAAGAAAGACTAGAGTCGGATTGTTCGTCTTCTTCATTAACGATAGAGTCATCAGTTGGTTTTATAATTGTATTTGTATCAAACTCAAACATAACACTACGATCGTCATCTGCTTCACAATTTGACAATGCAGATGGTTTCATCAATTGCATATTAGATAACATTTTAAAAGTAATTCTAAATGCCTTTGCTGTAGGGTTTGTATTATATCCACCTCTTTGGCGAAAAACGGAAAATGTATTTTCAATTACATCTTGATTTAATCGCGCCGTTAACAAGTATTCAAACCCTAATTTTGATTGTTCTTCATAGATATTAATGACCGCGTTAATTGTCCATTCTAATCCGTCAAAACTGTATGGTCTAGAATGGCCACTGCATTTTTTTAGACTTTGGTACCATGTTTTTGCACTTTCTAAAAATTCGAGTTGTTTAGGTCTCTCTTTTGATATTGCACACATGTAAGGATTTGAACTGTACAATGATCGACTATTTAAACAGTCAAAAAGATTATTAACAAATGTAATAAACTCAGCAGTAAACAATGCTGAAGATGATTTAAGTTCGCCAGTTTTTATACAAGTTTTAATTGCTGCACTCATTGTATTGCTAAATATTTGTAAAGCCAGTTTACAGCTCATTTTTTGAAATTGCCCGGGATTAATATGACTGTCCGTTATTTTAAGAAGAGCTCGACTTGAAGTACTTTGTTTATCAATTAAATATGTTTGTTTTATGTCCGAAAATGAAACTTTATTATCTAAACAAATTATATCGCTTGATAATAAATTATTTCTTAAATTTTTAAAAAGATGTGGTACGTCATATATGGCAAAAATGTTTATATTATTAACTATAAACCATATTTTCTCTTTTGTTAGATTAAGCAGACCTGTTATTCGGGCCTTGATCACATACTATAGCTCTAACTTTTAACCCACAGTTCATTAATTGTTGTACATGATCAATAACTAGCTTACTCAAAGTAGTTGCTTTCATTGATGTAGCAGAAAGAAAATATGAAACAGGCATTTTCCAGCTAGAATACATGCCTCTAATTAAAAAAACCATAGCTTGAGTAGCTAATGCGTTACTACATCTTTTTGTACCCAAATCTTCATATCCTTCAACGACATCTAAATATTTGGAGTACTCTAAGAACTTTTTAATTTTCATTTCGTCAAAGACCAGAGTACAATATTTTTCTTCATCTGACATTGAACCGACTTTTAACGTAAGTTGTTTTAAAATATTTGCATTTAAGCCTGGCTTAAATTTATAAGAACTAATTAAACGTCTAATTGTACTGACCCCAGGTAGATTAATTTGTATGTTTCTTAAAAATTTATAGGCTGACGGAGATTTGTAATAAAGTTTAAGAGCAAAGTTTTGTTCATCTTTTGACCATGATTTCTTTGACATTTTACCTCTCATAATTTGCATATTTACTAATATTTGAGCATCTTTTGATGGAAAACGCAAGGATTTTGTTACATCATGAGAACGAAATAAATGACGAGCGTTACTTAAACTTTTACGGAGCTTTGATATTGTCGAACGTTTACTTTTTAAATTTTTTCTTAAATTTTCTATTGTTTTTTTAAGTTTCTCTATTTCCTGTTTAGAATCCTCGTTTGTATTCGCAAATAACTTAACTGGTTTAAATATGAGGGGACTAGGCATATTAATTGAATTTTGAACTAAATGTTGTGTTTTTGGAGTAAGAATTGGTGTTTTTTGTTCTGATACACGAGAAGAATTTATTTTAGTCGGTGTTGGTATATAAATCGATTTTGTGGGAGAGTATTGCTTTGAAGTTGACATTGAAGGTGAGTTATGCTTTAAAGTTTTAGATGAATACGTTTTTATTGGAGTGCGGATGTGGAAAAAAGTATTTTCTTGATATGGTATTGGAATGGCTGATTTTTTTAAATATTTTTTAGTATCATTGTTGAAGTCAAAATCTTGAAAATGATTCATGCATATATGTTTTTTATACAAATCAGCAGTTTCTAAATGAATGAGGTCGTCATTGCCTAAAAAAGTTTTTTATTTAATTTTTAGAGTAGTTTGAAATATTTTAAAATTATAAAAATAATAGTTTAATTATTATTTAATAAACTTAAATGCCCAGAATGTATTTTTGAAATTATTTAAAAAAAAAAAATAATAATTAAAAAACGTTTCGAGTATCTAACAATATTTTTTTTATAACTTATAATTTAAAATATATTTTACCTGAATTTATAACCCATTGTTGTTGAAGTTTTGGGTTTTTTGGAAATCGGTAAAGCTTAAGACCACTTACGGTTCGTCCACTTTTACCACAGTTGAAATATAAACACTTGTGTCCACTTTTTCGAGACATTTATATAATTATTATAGACGCACACCACCAAAACGTTTAAATTAATTAAATAAAAAACTACTGTGCAGAAACGAGATAGTAATATTCACTACAGACACGTATTGATCACTGATCAGTATAACAAAATAAAACGTTTTAAATGTTTGTTGTTTCAAAAATAAATAGTATATTAATTGACAATAGAATTTTAAGACTATTTATATTCTGTGATAACGAGTTAATACCCATTTATAACACATATACAGCACATAATATTGTTACTCGTGAGCAACAATGTGTAAAAATAAATAGCCTCTAATATCTAAAATACTTCTTGTCTAATGTTTATAAATACTCAGGAAAGTAATTAAAATAGTATATATTCATTTTATGGTGAATATAATAGTAAGGAAATAACTACTTAATTCGCTAAATTTACATATTTGAAATTTTGAATTGTGTCGTTAATACAAAATATAGCTTTTTTTCGAAAATTGTCTAGTAATTTTGTTATAGGTAACAGCTAAAATGATCATATATATTAATTAAAAAATGCTCAGCCATGTTTAATTTATTTCAATATGAATAAATTCTTAAGATATAGGTACTTAGTCAATAGTCGTATTGTAAAGATAAATAAAAGAAAAAAATCTGTTGTACTCTGCAGGATTCGAAATCGGAACCCCTGGGTTCAAAGCCGTATAATATGACCACTGAACTACAAAAATAGCGCACTCTGATGTCTAGCTCCCATACTACTACATTTCTGGCTCCCCCGGTCGGTTATTGGGAGCTTCCATACATTATCATTGTATGGGCTATCTATGTATATTTAATCAATGGTTACACTATAATATGCATATTTGATGATAAAATTCAGCCATTAGTAGTATCTAAACAATAAACAAAATACATAATTATAAGTAAATATTAAGTAATTTAATGTGATAGGTACTTATTAAACTTACATAATGAAATCTTTAAGAAATGGCTCGTCTTGATGTTAATATGTAATTGTTACACACAGAATCAACACGATGTAGAATCATATTAATTTAAAACGATTACAATTTAATACATGGTTAATTCATAATAGAAATAAAATTTTAAAAACCGTAATCAACCAACAACGTCAACATACGGAATGTAAACAAAACATAAAATATCACAGATATAGATAAAGTTTATTATCTATATCAGCAGCTGCAGCTGTTCAAGGTTTATAGATTATAATAGATTATAATCTATAAACCTTGGTTGTGTACAATATTATATGTGATTATATCTAATTCCGTGTACTATACACATAGATAATAATTATGACTACTCTATGACTATACAAACTATACCACGGTTGTAGATAATATTATATATATGGGATATCTACCTTCGACTATATAAGCTAATGGACGCGCCTTATTATATGCTTGTATAGGCACAATTATGTAGCCATCATATTTAATGATATGACGTCACGTTTGGGTAAATAATTTCGTGTTATTTTTAGTTCGTTTATTTGGCGTTCACACTTTTACAGCGTTTGCCCTTTGCCATTTGGAACACATTTTTACTATCGTATTGCCTTATTAATTATTAATATAATTATTGCAATTAAGCATATTATTATTTATTATTCATATTTTCTATATAATATTATATTATATAAAAAAAATGTTAATTTTTCACGTAGCACAGATTGAATAATAATAATAATATAGGAAAAAAACAAATAAATAAATAAAAGAAACAACAACAAGTGTATAGGTATGATACCAAATGAAAATTAATATAATGATAAAACAAAACAACTAGCGAAAAGAGAACTTTCGTTGCACAGGTCGCAACTCAAACAAGTAGTCGCAAGAAAAGTCAAAAACCTACAGAAAAGCATTTACAAGTACTTTTTGATATAAGCTATAAAAAAAAACAACTGTCGCGACAGATGCAGTCTGCGTAGGCGGTGGACGGAGACGAGTCGTAACGCTCGGTTAAAAACAGACAAACGCCGCCGAAGCTCTCGGCGGTCGTCACCCACGCCGCGGGAGCTTCGGGGCTCATCGCCGACTCAGAAACTGGTTCGATTAATCGCTCGGGCGTCCCGATTGATTATCGAACGAGTGGTGATACCTAGGCAAGGGGGTCTAGCGGGTGAGATCGCGGTATTCGTGCGACACGACCGTGTCAAAGTTTTCACGATGTTATAGGTGATAATGCAATTTATTATTTATTTTATTTATTATTTTATCCATTTTAGGTATAGACGAATAGTAATATAGATAATATAGATACATAGAATAATAGGTTAATATAATTATAGAATATAAATTTAAGTAGTGTTAGTTGTTTAATCTATTCTGTAGTTGTAGTGTGAGTATGGCTAATATCAAGAGGCAACTTAGATTAACTTGTAACTAGTAGACTAGAGCACTTGCGATTGCTTCTTGAGCAGTAGCACTCCGTTCTCTGGCAATAACACTCCTTTCTTTTGCTATTACCATTCTTTCTTTTAGTTCGATTTTTTTTTTTAAGTAAATCAAGTTTGGCTTTGTAATAGCTCTCCACTATTGAATTGCGGGTTTCGATACAATTTATTAGTGGCTTCAGCAGTATACTTTAGCCTATCTGCTTTTGAAAATTTGACACTGATACATAATAAAAGGTATGTTAACAATTTATAGTTTAATTATAAGTTATATCTTTAATATTTCTATATAAATTAAGTTTATGTACCGTTTAGATTGAGACAACTCTGGGAATACTATTTTGGGTGGCTGAGTAAAAGATGCATTCTCAGTATTCTAATTATTTAGTTCAGGCATTGGCATAGGTTGTAAGTTACTTTTATAAAATATAAGAATTTTAGATTTAATGCAACAATAAATAATTTATTATTTTTTTATTGTTATATTAATAGCTTACTGAAAAGTACTTGTGGTTGCAGGCATGTGAATAGGTTTGACTGATTCTGGCACACTAATATTGGAATCAAAACTGAAATTAACAGTTGAAACCTGAATATGAGGATCCCCACTTATCGGTACTTCCCCAATTGTACCTAATATCCTCTCTTCAACAGGATCTAACTTTTTAGTCTGAGGAGGACCTCCACCAGTTCCAGAATAATCACTCTTAACACCACTTTGCTTTTTTAGCTTTGGCTTTAAGATCTTGCCAAGTCTATGATTATAAATTTATATTTGTTTATTTTAATTTATTTTGTTAAAAAAACATAGTTATGCCTTTTGTACCTTGTTATGACATTTGTATTGAATTGAGTTAGTCAAACATTGTCAATATGATATGCTACAAATATCTACAATGTAATCTAAATTTAATTTAATAACAAAAGTACAAAATGCATGAATAATATAATTAATACTAAATTGAACGTTAGATTTTAATGTCTATATTGTACCTATGATGTACCTAATAATTTAAATTAGATATATTTAGTTAACTATTTTTGTAATACAACTTAGTAAGATTAGTTTAAAACTTTGTTTGTTTAAATTATTTTTAAATCTAAAAATGAACTGCATACAAATATATACATACATCACACTGTGTCTGTTTATACATTTTCTTAATAGTTGATACAATCTTGTCAAATAAAATTAATAATAATATTCATAGGGATTTTAGAACATTTGTTAATAATTATTAATTATAAAGTGAAAGTCTTCAATAGTTGGTGAATAAACTATAATTAATATAGTTTTAAATTACTAATTAAATATTACCAATTAAGTTAATTTTGAATTTTTGTTTTATCTAGAATATACTTTAGTCTATAACGATTTGTCGATTTAAATTCGTAGAATATTAGAAAATATTGTTGGGAAAAAAGAAAGATATTTTCGTAATTATTTCTACAAATAGCACGGAGGGCTAGTAATGCTTAGTATACTAATACAATTTTAAAA
The DNA here is from genome assembly GCF_020184175.1 of Aphis gossypii. Taxonomy (NCBI): domain Eukaryota; kingdom Metazoa; phylum Arthropoda; class Insecta; order Hemiptera; family Aphididae; genus Aphis; species Aphis gossypii. The sequence goes on from NW_026083008.1 coordinate 91,131, forward strand.
TAATAAATAATAACATTGTAACAATGTGACATTTAACCGCCCGTATGACCATATTATATAAGATATGTCCATACCTACGAGCTCACGAAGTCACATTTAAATATTTAATAATACCAGATTATTATTATTGTTATTATTACTTAATATTTATTTATATTTTATTTTATAATTTTTATGATTGTCGACTATCATTTTGTTACAAAAATACCTACCTAGTACCAACTATAAATAGTGGTGTAATATATATTTGTACAATTGCACATTCATAGTTCATAAAATAGTTTTCATTCCTTACTGGCTCGCTCAGTCTTTATAACGCTACTGCAGTTTCTGCGATCTTCAACCGTCAATAAAAAAAATTATTTATCACGAATTTGTTACTTATTGCCTATTGAACATAGCCGTCATGGACAATAATTATCCAAGTAAGTAATATTTTAATTAAATCCAAGTAATTTTACTCATGTTATAACAGTATTGTAGAAATAAACACGTATAGAATTTAGATGATATTGTTATCATAAATGTAAGTATTACAAAATTACTACCGAATACCAATTGTTGGCGATCGGTCATCATTGTACACATCATATTAGCCTAATTATATATTTAAAAAAAAAGGAACTGTAGTGTATATTTGTAGTCGTTGTAGGGGTCCAAAACATGCTCATAGGGTAGTTCACTATTATGGATTTGTTAAGTATAAATGCAATAGTACTTAGTAGGTAGGTATCATTGTATACAATAACAGATTTGAACTAAAACGATTTATAAGCCTGGGATAATTTATAATATTACATTTATATATTAATACCTATTAATTAATTTTTTTTTTATTGATAATGTAATATTGTGAATTGTGATCAGTTTTATAAAAAAATTAAAACGTTTATTTATAGATTATCGTTCAACACCTATGTTTTGTGATTGCATTGCGTTTTAACAAGAGAAACTTTATTAAACCAATTCTTTTTAATGTATACAAAACTGCAATATTAACTGTACACAATATGTTTTTCTAATTATTGTAACTTGAAATTTTTTTTAAAATTTTTAAAACATAATTTTCTCAGTTTTTGGTGAAAATCCAGAGCACCAAGAATTGAACAGCTCTAATGATATACCAAAATGGCCAAACATGACTACTTATTTTGAACAACTAAAATCAAATGATTTAAATGCAAACAAAAACAATCTGATCTTTAAATGCATTTTGTGTGGTCCAAAAGTAAAACACATTTCTACTTCTAAATTATCAAATTCAAATCTTAGAACACATATCAAAGTAAGTATCTGTATTTGTAATTTATAAATGGATTGTATTTTAAGTTAACGAGCCTTATTTCTTAAAGACCAAGGTATTAACCATAATAAAAATAGTTACCTTTGTTTTATTACTTTTATTAGATAATTTTAAAATTGTTACAAAAAATAAATGTTCATACATTGTGCTTTAAGTTCTAGAACCTTTAATAGGTTTTAGATAATTTTTTAAAATGTTATAGAACAATATTATTATATTTTAATGCTAATATTTTTAAATAGTTTGTATTGTTTATTGTTGTTTACTATTAAAATAAAAAAAGTTATAGTATACTCTTGTGCAAAATATTATATTTATATCATTTTCAGATTAAGCATCCAAATGATTTAACAAAATTTAACAATTGTATGAAAAAGAGACCAACAGATTTTTCAACAATACCTTATAAGCAACTTAAATTAAGTGAGGTTGGTAAAGTTCAAACAAAGAAAAAATTAGATCAAGTTGAGTTTGATAAGGCTAATTTTAAACTTATAATTGATACTGTATCACCATTTTCATTTATTGAGCATCCTGCATTTGTCAAATATTGTGAAGTTACATCAAATAAAATTCCTGCATCACGTATAAGTTTTATAAGTTTAATGTGTGATGTTGAGAATTTATACAATAAAATGATACTTAAATGAAATGATCAGTGAATTAGATACAATCAAATATGTATGTGTTACAGCAGCCTGCTGGAGCATATTCCACAGGTAAATATTTTGAGCATTTTGATTCAATTAAGTTTTTCTATTTCATGTAATATTAAGTTTTAATCTTTTTTTATTTTAGATCATACCTAGGATTTACTATCCATTGGATTAATCCACAAACGCTGGAAAGATGTTCGAAAGGACTTGCTTGTATACATATGGTAGGAAGACACACATACGATAACATTGCTGAATTAATAGACAAAGTACTCAACGAATTTAAAATCCAGAATAAAACAACATTAATAGTCACTGACAATGCAGCAAATTTTGTCAAAAGTTTTAGGTAATTATCCTTTTTTTATTAATAATTACCTACGGATTAAACTTAATTTTGAGCTCAACAAAAAATCTAACAATCGTTAATTCATACTTAAGTTTATAAATCATTTAAAAATATTGCATATTTTTATTTATGCTAGTGTACCTAACTCATTTATAGGTATTTAAATTGTTAGAAATAATTGTTTACCTATAGTATTTAATTAATTTTTCAATAATAAATACTATGCTATGTGTACAATAAGACTTATATAGTTCTATCTTCTATATATTTACAATAAGTATTTAAAAATAATATTCAAGTGTTTTAGATTCTGAACGGAGTGATGAATGTATTGATTTTACAATGTTGTATGTTTTTTTTTTTTTTATTTTTGTGTCTGTGTACAGCATAACTAGTCGAAATAATGCTCCAATTTCAAACTATGAGGGTGGTTTCCGATGTAAAAGTGAATATCCTTGGTGCATTATAGAGGTAAAAAGTTAACATTTTCCAATAGTTTTCAAAAAAATCGAGAAAAAAAAAAAATTACGGAAAAACGGGATTTTTTACGCAAAACCAGTTTTCGACCGAATCGATTTTTTTATATGGTTGTAATTCAAAAACTTATCACTGTAAAAACTTGAAATTTTCACCAAATGTTTATGTTAGTGTTATCTATATACAAATAAATTTTCAAAAATTTTTGACTTTTTTTGAGATATTTATAGACCACTGAAATTTTCGATTTTTATGTGGATTTTTTTTTGAAGTGTCGGTAAAAAAAATTTGGATGACCAGAAAATCTTGAAAATTTAATACAAGGTTTCTTATAAGTTGTTCTTACAGTGATAAAAAAAAATCCGAAATCGTAAGTCACAATTTTTTTTTTTTAAGTGCTTAAATTTCGAATTAATACGAAATATGTCAAAATTGCGAAAATTTGCAATTAATTTTGTGGTTGGAAAATCGTAAAAATTTTTTCTTTTAGAATTAAGTTTTGAAAATTTGGGACAAGGTTCTCCATAAATTTTGCTTCAAATATCTGTAAAAAAAACTCTACCGGATTTAGACAAAAAGATTTTATGAGTGTTTGAAATTTAAATTTTTACAAAACCGCGTTAAATAACGGTTTAGCCTCAAACGATTTTTGATATTTATTATTATTCAAAAAGTATAAGTCGTAGATACTTGAAAATTTTACCAGTTATTTAGATTGGCATTTTATTTACTTGATTTAAATTTCAAAATATTTTGACTTTTTTTGAGCTATTTATAGACAACTGAAATTTTCAATTTTTCTGAAAATATTTTTTTGTTAATAAATAAATAATAATTAATAATATTAATTTTTTTTGTTATTTTTTTAAGTGTCGATAAAATTTTTTTGGCCCTATCAAAATACTTGAAAATTTTACCAGTTATTTAGATTGGCATTTTATTTACTTGATTTAAATTTCAAAATATTTTGACTTTTTTTGAGCTATTTATAGACAACTGAAATTTTCAATTTTTCTGAAAATATTTTTTTGTTAATAAATAAATAATAATTAATAAATATTAATTTTTTTTGTTATTTTTTTAAGTGTCGATAAAATTTTTTTGGCCCTATCAAAATACTTGAAAATTTTATACAAAGTTCCTCATATGTTATTCTTATAATGATTAAAAAAATTATAAGAATACATAGGCACAATATTTTTTTATTAGCATTTGAAGTTCAAATTTTGACGAAAATTCGTCAAAATTATGAATATTTGCAAATTATTTTGTAGGTATAATTCATAAAAATGTTTGTATATGTAGCTAAGAGTTGGAAATTTAATACAAGGTTTTTCATAAGTTTAGCTTACAATTATTATAAAAGAACTTAAATTTTGTTGTATTCAGGCCATTAAAACATAAACCACCTTTTTCACCAACCACTAGAAATTATATCCTAGGCTGACAAATCATCTTCGTTCAGAATCGTTTTTCGTATACAATGATACCTATCATTGCATTCAAATTTAATCTACCCTAGTCCGAGGTCAACCCCACCCCCTAATGTACAGCAGAACGGTACCCAATTGCCCGCTTTTTTCTTTTTAATATTTTAGTATTTCTATTTCTATAAGATAGTTTTTCTTATAATTTAAAATAATATTAAGTATATAAATTATATAATTTATAATTGTACTTATATCATTAAATCTTAAATGTATAATTTGCCAACATAGAATTTAAATACATTTGTATAATTAGATTTATAAAGTTATTAAAATTTAATAATTTGTAGGCCATTTACACTTTATAATTTATAATTGAACAATAAACAATTTTTATTATAGAAATTCAGCAACTTTTTATCGAATACTAAATATAGTTATACTAATTATACTTATAACTTATAAATTAAAACATAACTTTTAAACTATTTAATTTACTATAGTAAAATTTATATAGTAATATACTAATGCGGTTCTCAAACTGTACTATGCGGAGCCCCAGGGCTCCTCGAGACTAATCTAGGGGGCAGGGGCTCCGCGAGCACATCTAAATTAAGTACATATAATATTGTTATTCCTCAAATTGTTACAAGTTACATTTATATTGTATACATTTGTCATTTTGTATATTAGCAATTTATTGATCCATAATTGTTAGAGTTGTAAAATTGGTATTTTAAGTTTTTGGAGCTCCGTGAGTTATTTTAAGCATATCAAGGGCTCCGTGAAAAAAAAGTTTGATAATCGCTGTACTAATGTATACTAAATACAAATTAAAACTATTTATATTTTATCTATATAAATTTATTTATAACTAAATGTGCTATTGCCCTTGCGAGTGGCGGCTTGTCTATTGTTCTAAAGTATCGTGTTTTCGATAACGGATGATGACAATTTTATGTTGGTAAAATAATATAAGCAAATAACCCAATGAATTCTGTGCGCCCGTTCACCATACATGTTTATAAATAGATAGACAATTTGAATTACTGTTGATTTCTTGTTATTATCGTAATGTCATTTGTCGATTATCGAATATCGTACGTTTCTTGTTAATTTGTTACTCGCTATTTACAAAAACAATATTTCACTTGTGCTTTGAGGGAGTGCATTTCTTATTCTGTTTTTTGAAATGTCAAATACAAACTGTATGCTTTTGTGGAAAAAAACGATTGAAATTAAATTTCACGAATTGGAAAAGACACCAAGATTTTTGTAGGATTTCAAAACTAAAAAAACATAATATTGTAAATGACTTGTCAAACTTTTATTCAAAAAAACATGGAAGTGATGAACCAGAAGAAATTCAAGGTTTACCAAAAAAAGGTAAGTAATTTTTGGTTATAAATGATTATCTAGTTTAATTTTGTAAAAAATATATACCTATTTAATATATTAGGTACCTACCTATGTCCTATGTAAATAAAATCATAATTAATATTATAAATATAGAAAATAATATATAATGACGATATAATAAATTATTAATCATTATTTATCTAATGTACCTAAGTTAGATGACTTTTTACATTTTTGTTTATTTAGATAAAAATTTAGGTAATTTTTTTTTAAATGAATACTATTTTTTTAAAATTTAATTAGACAATATTAATGAAATTAATTACATCTCATTATCTAATTAAACTATCGATTTTGAATTGTGCCTAAATAGTTAGGTACACATAGAATTTATCATTTTAGTTTTTACCTATTTAATTTATATAATTTTAATTTTAAGGAGAGGACTTAGGTACAAATGTCGAGGAAAACGAGACTGTCTTTACCGATCAATCAAAGAATTTTGAACGTTTGCCTGCATCAACAGCTCAAACTTCATCTATTGGTAAATTACATTTTTGTTTATTTCTATAGTACTTCATTTTTATTAATAATTGTCTATATAATATAGAAATTAACAATACTTATCATAATTCATAATGCATGTTTATTAACTTAAACTTCAATTTATGTTATTTTATATACATAATTAAATAATATCTTGGCTGAGTAAAGAATTTAATTTATTTTTTGTATTTTATTTTTTAGTACCAAGCAACTTACTTCAAAACTGTATTGACCCTGAAATAAGTGCTGAACATTTATCTATTGATCCGGGGATTCTTCGAAATTTGAAATTATCGCCCGAAGAGAAAATAAATATTATTCAAAGAGGCCCTTGTCAACCTACAGAAATCGACACAAATTTTCCTAACTCAAATGGTCGATGTTTTTTGTCGAAATTTTACTGGAATGAACTTACCAATGGAGAACGTTTCAATAGAGATTGGTTGAGTTATTCCATTTTATTAGATAGAGTGTTTTGTATATACTGTATGTTTTTTGGTAAGAATACACAGAAAGCTTGGACGTACGATGGATTGCATGAAGCGTGGCAAAGACCTAAAGATATTAGTACACATGAGAAGACTACTTCACACATCAACGCAACTGTTACTATCAAAATGAAATTGTTATCCATGCCTGTGTTACCAGCACTTATTGAAAAAATAAAAATGCAAGTAGAATTTAATAGAGAAATAGTTAATCAACTTATAGAGGTCACACTGTATCTTGGCAGACATTCTTTAGCATTCCGTGGGCATACAGAAGACTTCAATGAAAATATTCGTGGTGATTTTAAAGATTTAGTAATTCTATTAAGTAAATGGTCACCATCTTTGGCTATTTATTTAGAAAGATTACAGTCAACCGGTCGAAGTGAAACAAACTTTTTATCCTGGCAACGGCAAAATCAATTAATAGATTCTGTTTCAATTATTATCAACAAATCTATTAAAAAAAAAATTATTGATGCTAAGTATTTTAGTGTCTCTATTGATACAACGTTCGACCATCTAAAAGAGAGCAATTAGCTTTTGTTGTACGGTATGTTAGTTTTTCTAATAAAATCCCAGAAATTCAAGAACGGCTGATTGCATTAAAAGAATCTTCTCTTACTACTGGTCAAAGACTGTTTGAAATCTTTAAAGATATTTGTAATGAAAGAGAATTAAACTAGAAACAACACTTAATTGGTCGGAGTTATGATGGTGCTAGTAACATGCGAGGCGAGTACGAAGGTCTACAAGCATGGTTCTTCAGCAAAATAATTCTGCCATTTACATCTGGTGCTATTCCCATAGATTAAATCTTGTAGTTATACAAATGGCGAGTACTTCTTCTAATGCAGTTGACACATTTGGAAACTTAGAATATTTGTACAGTTTTATATCAACTAGTAAAAAAAAGAATTGCTTTTTTTGAAAAATCACAAAAAAAACACTATCCCAATCAGAATGTTCGCCGTTTAAAGCGAGTTGAAACCACGAGATGTATGTCATATTCCTCAGCTCTAAATAATGTTTTACTTACATACAATGCTGTAATTGAGACATTGGAGTATATAGTAAGTGAAGAAAGTAGAGTAGATTTTAAGGTTGGAGCTAAAGCATCAGGTTTAATTGATTTTTTATTATCTCATCGATTTATACTTACTGCATTATGTATTAAGAAAATATTTAATTTAATAGATCCGCTTACTCGTATGCTTTAGGCTATTGATAACGATTTACTGAGGCTATAAATAATATACAAAATGTCCACACTTCATTAAAACAAATAAGATGTGAAAATATATTCGAAGAAATATTCACAGAATCCAATTATTTTATGAGTGATCGTGCTGATGAATTTGAATTCACTCAATTGGTCGTAAATAGAAGTAGAACTAAAAAAAAACAATTTGATGAAAATTCTAGTGATGAATCAGTAGTAGATCCTAAGCTGAAATTTAAAATTGATACTTATTTTGGCGCACTTGATGCAGCAATAATGGCTATAGAAAACCGATTTCACTCAACTGCACAAAATCTTTTAAGGGATATATCATTCTTCTCAAAAAATCGTTTAAATCAAATTAAAAACGGAAAACTACCTGCAGATGTGTTCTGTACATTTTTTAATTTGTATCAACAGTTTATAGATCGGAATGAGTTGTGTAATGAATATATTCAGTTTGCAAACTTGTATTCTAATTTTGAAAAAGTAACTAAACTACCAAAAAATATTTATCCGTTTACTTCCAATACAAACACTTCTGACATTGAAAGTAATGTGGAGATTTCAACATCAGATGAAAAATTAAACAATGATCAAACACAAAAAGATATTATGAATACTGGAAGCTTATTAACATTACTTCAAATATGCTATTCAGCTGGACTTCATAGTGTATTCCCTACATTATTTATGGCCCTTCGTATTGCTTGTACATTGCCACTATGTAGTGTAACCACCGAAAGAACTTTTTCTAAATTAAAAATTATCAAAAATCGGTTAAGGAGCACTATGAAACAAGATCGTCTTGAGTCATTATTAATAATTTACTCGGTGGAATTGTAGGTTTCGGAACTGTAAAACAGTAAAAACAAACTACCTAGCAATTATAAATGTATTGACTGAAGATGTTGAAGAATGTACAAACAGTGATCACTCATAAGCTACAGGTAAGATAATATGCACAATTCTTTACCTAATCTTTATCTTCATATTATTTTAATATAATTTTTATATTACCGTTTTAGGTATTTTATCTATAAAAAAATCAACAAGATTCGTGGTATATTTGTTCATTTTGGAAGACATTTTACAAACAATAAATATACTAAGTCTTAAATTACAACAAGAGTCTGTTACATTAGGAAATGCTACAAATTTAATTGAGAGCATTATTGACACATTTGAAAACAGCCGTTCAATTGAATCATGGGAAACAATGTGGGAACAAATAAAATAATTTTTAAAAACAAATAATGTATCAATTTACAACTTAACTGACTCAGAGATGAATGGTAATATTTATATTATTTTTAATTAAACATTAATAATTATTGATATTATTTTATTTTTATTTTTAGAATTTAATCGTTTAAAACCAAAAAGAATAAAAAAAGAAACCAACTCATTTAAAAAATTATTTTGTGACAACTACAACTAGTAGCGAGCAAGATCAAATTCCAGAAAATGATTTTCATAAAATAGAAGAGTGTTGGAAAGTAAAGTATTTCCATATTTTAGATGTTTTGGTTGTTAATATGAAAAAAACGTTTTTCAATTGAAAATTTAAAAATGGCAAATGCAATTGATGATTTCATAAAACTAGATTTTATTGGAAGTTTAATGTTCATAGAACACTATAAAGTAAGAATTAGTAAAAAAAATTAATTTAATTTAAAATTTTTACATTTCACTTACTTTTATTGTGATAATTTTGTTTTAGGGATTACTTAACATTGATAAAGAAACGCTTAAATCGGAAATGGTGGTTGCTAAGAATTGTGCAATACGATTGAATGGACATAATAATATAACACTTGTAGATTTAAAAAAAAGTTGTTGAAGCAGAAGTGTACCCGAATTTATACAAACTGCTAAAAGTAGATTTAACCATACCGGTGAATTCTGCTACCTGTGCGCGTTCTTTTTCAGCAATTAAGAGAATCAAAAATTGGCTGCGAAATTCAATGAGTCAAGAAAAATTTACAAATTTATCTATTATTCATATAGAAAGCCAGATTTCAAACAATTTATGTGTTGAAGATGTTTTAAATGATTTTGCTAAATGTAATCATAGAATATCATTATAAACTTGAACGTATGCATAATCGTATGCAGTATTTGCTCAGAAATATTCACGCGAAGAGATAGAGGTTATCTAACGAGGTGTCAGACATAATAAAGAAAAACATCGTAAGTATTTTTTTTTCACAATAAAAATTTACAAATTTATTAGATAAAATATTCATAGGTAATCAAATCAGTGGCGTAGCCAGGAATTACCTGAAGGGGGGGTTTAATGACTTTTTTTTGATCGCCTCTAAAATATATTGTTCAGGAGTGGTAAAACTAAATGCGCTAAAATGTACTGAGTTATACGCTTATATAATAATACATTTTTGTTTGATTAACTGAAGCTGAATAATTATATTTATTTATGTTAATATTAAACATGTAGTACACACTTATTGACTTATTATTATAAACAAGTAAAAATATAAAATAAAAAAAACTTTAAATTGTAATATTAATGTTAATATATTTTTTTACATTATAAATTATAAGCTATAGCAATCTTATTTTCCTTGAGTCTTTTGCAAAGTCATTAAGAACTTCATCTGTTGTTAAAATAATTTCACGATGAATATTTAGTAGTGCTAAACTATTTAATCTGTTTTCTCCAATAGTATTTCTAAGGTATGTCTTAAGTTTTTTTAACGTAGAAAATGACCTTTCACTGCTTGCTGTAGTTACGGGAAGTGTAGCTATTATTTGGAAAAGTTTATAAGTAGATGGAAAAATGAGTGGGTTACATGCTATAAGAGCTTCTAATGCATTTTTTGGTTTTTCTGCTCCAACAAATTTTTGTGTCCGTGTCAATACTTCTCCAATTACTGAATTTCAACTACATTTAAGATCTTCACTATACTTTTCTGCCAAACTTTTTATGTTTTCTTCTCTATTTGGCAAATTATTGTTTGGTAAGAGACAGCAAAAATTGGTAATTAGAGATTTATGTGCAATGAACCTATCATGAAGTTGACTAGTAAAATTATCTAAAAATGGAATAAACAATGATATTTTATAGTATTCGTTTGGAAAAGTAATTTTTACATTACACCGATTTTTTTGTATGTTTGTTAAACGAGGTAAAGTTATTTCAATATCAAGTGACATACATTTTTCTTTCACTTTCAAAAATAGTTTCTTAAAATCCTCATCTGCATTATTTCTGATATTTTTTAACACATCACATACATTATCTGCCAGAGACATGGCTTCAATTAAATCTATGTTTTGCATTTTAAGAAGTTTACTAAGAGGTAAACTTATGCTAAATACTTTTGCTAGCAGATGTGTTGCCAAAATAAATTCAGGTTGCTTAATAGCACACAAAAGTTGATAAGCTACTGATGACGATTCTCTGTCTGGCCATGTAGAAATAATCGATAATCCATCAATAACTGCATCAAATAATTCCATAAAAGTAATTATGGAGTCATGCCGATCGACCCATCTTGTTGGACAAAGTAATTTTAGTTTAGTAATCTGTGATTCAGGACATACACGTTTTATTGAATCTAACATTACACTTTGTCGTTTAGGGTATTTAAAAAACACACATACTTTTTGTATGGTACCAGTACAGTTTCGTATAGATTGAATGTTACATGTGTCGGATATTGCTAGATTTAAACAATGGGAGGTGCAATGAATGTAGTGAGCAAGTGGATATTTTTTGATAACGTGGGATTGTACACCATTAAAGCATCCACTCGTGGAAGCTGCACCATCAAAACCTTGGCCTCTTAAATATTTCAAATCAATACCAAATTTATCAAGAGTATTTAAAAGTGTGTTTGCTAAACCCATACCTGTAACATCAGTAACAGGAACAAACGTTAAGAAATCTTCTCTCATTTGCATTGAAGAAAATTCAAAATAACGTACACATAGAGAAAATTGCTCAATTCCCGATATATCGGCAGTTTCATCTGCTAATACAGTGAAACATTTAGCAGCATCAATTTTTGAAATAATTTGTTTTAATATTAAATTTGAACAAGAAGTTAATATTTGGTTTTGGATATCAGCACTAATATAACTTGCATTTCCCTGAGCAGTTTTTAAATGTTCAGCTAGATTTATATCACCAGACATAACTTTAAATTGTAAGAGTGATCTAAAATTACCATCATTTTCAACAGGAGGATTGTCACAGTTTATTGGACCTGAGTCTCGATGATCACGCAAAGGTAGACCTTGACGGCCACAAAACATAACAGTTTCAATAATTGGTTTTAATTTGGCGCGGTTTTGTTCTATCTCAGATTTCAATTTTTTATCCAGTTGTATTATAATAGAATCAGTAGTTTTATTAGACACTGACATTAAACAATCAAACTTTAATAATGTCATTTTATAGTATTTATTGTTATCATGTTTATTAAATTCTTCTATTGCGTTTTTCCAATTTGAAAACGGTGTTAAAACAAATTTACCCAATTTTTGACTACCCGAACCACCTACATGTTCATTAAAAATTACACAATATTTACATAATGCGCCATCGAACATTTTTGAGTAAGCAATCTAAGTCCATTTGTAAAGCCAATGGTGTTGGAATTTTAGATTTATTTTATTGTTTGTTGGATATTTATAATTTTGTTCAGGAATCTACAATGATTGCAATATTTCAATTCGTTTAATAGATTCAATCTTAAATAATAAACAAACTTATTAATAATTAAATATTTCAAATTTATAAATATTAAGTGTAATTATTCTACATTTCTAAATGCAACTAGTACCTAAAATAAACAAAACTAGGTAAACCCTAATTTTGTATAATATTCAATATAGGTAGTATAGTACTAAAAAATATTAAGATTTCATTTTAATAAAGCTGATTTACAAAAGCAGCATGTCATTATATAATTATCCATAGATATTTACATACTAAATTTAAATCAAGCTAAATAAAGCTGAAATTTATTTAAAAATATATATATACAGTGTACCTTACTGGAAACTAATATAAATCATAAATGTATATCATTATATCAATTCCCTAATCATTTAACAGTGTACACACAATTAAATGAAAAATGCTTTACTTAAGTTATCAGAATTATGGATCACCAAAAATCTAAAATATAATTAAATGAGTTTTATCTAGTAGTTCATTGTTATTACCTATTGTATTCAAAATTGAATATTAATTTAAATAAACCAAACAATATTGTGTAAGGATTTAATATTTAACTACTTAAATACTTACCCTTTCAGAACAATTTACAAATAAATCAATACCATTTGGTGACTTTGCTGTTTTATATTCATCCATATTTACTACTGATACTGGTGTGGGCTAAAAATATAAAAGTAATTTAATATTTTTAACTATGACAGAACATTATGTTTTAATATAAAATAATATTTATAAACATCTTACAATTGAGCAATCTGCATTTGTGTTCAAATTAATATTCAATTCTGATGAATCTTCGTTAATCACTGTAGCATTTTTATTGTCAGAAATAGCAACTAAATGAGTATCCTAGATTATAATTATTAATTAGTTACAAAAAAAAAAAAAAAAATAATTATAGATATTTGAAATTTAAACTCATGTATTAGGTAATATATATATTTAAAAAAAATGGGTGACCACTGGGTGACCTCCCCTCCCGACAATCAAATCTCATCCAATTTACTTATTGTATGACATGTACAGATTGTAAATATATTAAATTTCGTTTCAATTAGAAAAAAAAATGATAAAATACTTACATCTAATGATTCAGGAGTTTTTTTTATAAAAAACTGTGAAATAGTTTTTGATTGCCCTTGTTCTTGCTCGAGTGCTTTTCTCTTCAGATTATTCATAGTGATTATTTTGTTCATATTATTACAATGACACTGTTTCACTCATGACAAAATAAATCTATTTTTTCATGGTTTCACTTTCGCAGTGAGACGGACACTATCGTATATGGTACGAGTATAAAAGAACAATTGATAAAAGTATAAATAGAACAATATTACCCGTCGTCGTCGTCGGGTCGCCTCATACATACACGCCTCATACATATACATATGTTTATATTATATAATTCAGAGTAGATGTGGGATCGCTCGGTCGTCGGTGCGATAAGCACGCGACGATCACCGAATAGCGTCCCACAGCCGTACATAAAAAATACTAAAATAATATTAATAATAATAAAAATTAAAGTATTAAAATCATACAATAACATTTTTTTTAAGGCCAAGGGGGGGGGTTGAACCCCTAAACCCCCCCTGGCTACGCCACTGCTTTTACTATAATAATTACACAAAAGAACGCTGTGTATTATTACTTTAACCGAGAGCCCTATATCATATTGTTTTTGCTTTTATATAATATATATATATATATATATTATATATATTTACATTACATATGCATTGCTTCATACATATCTCCTTTTTTTATTAATACCTATATATTTTTTATATAAATCATTTTTTCTATATGATAAACATATCATTATTTTAAAATCTTAATTTTTCTTCAGGTACTTTTACTAAAAAACGTTTATATTTATAACAATAATTGTATCATTTCTATATCATTAAAAGCTTTTATAGATTTTCAAGCTGTAACATGAATTTTCTATAATGTTTACTGTTTAGCATTACAATGATACATTTTATATTTTACTTCAGTTCCTTCGGGCTTCGACCAGAAATCGCAATGATCTTAAGCGTACACATGTAGAAAATTCGAATGAAACAGTAAACGCTAAAAAAACACGTATGAACAGCGTCAATACCCCTGGTTTCATTAAGACAGGCACGTCGTTTGCAGATAAAATCGAGTGATATTATATGAAAAATATAGATAATTTGATCAACTACAATATATTTCTGGAATCATCAAAAAAAGACTTATTACATCCAGCGGCGGATTGGCCCACCGGGATACCGGGAAAGTTCCCGGTGGGCCGGTTGTCATATTATAACTCTGGGCCGATGTATATTTTGGATTAAAAATTTTATGAAAATAATTTAAGTATATTGTATTTAATTATAAGATAAGATTGTTATAAAAACCTAGAGTAAACGTGATATAAACAATTCTACAATCATTTATTCTATGAATAATAGCTGCATGCCTGCATGGTAAATGAACTAAGGTATAGCGATAAAAATGTTATTATCACGTAACATTTCGTGGTAAATGATACAGCTGTTTTGTTGATTACATTCAACATTCATAGACCTTATGGTATCTACTATCTGCTGTATATAAGCAGCATGAAGACTATAATATTCTAATAATAGACCATAATATACAAATCTTCATATTAAGCAGTATGCATTATGATTTGTGATTACAAATTTATTATTATTATTTATTTATCACTTATTTAATTGTTGTTGTTTATTTTTATATTATAATATTAACTGTGATTTGTGACTTGTGAAATGTGAAACTGTGAACTCTAGAACGCTTTTCTAGATTTCTAATGTCTTATTAGTTATTTGTCTAAAAATTTATAAGCTACCTGAATAAAATGTCGGATAATAAAAGAAAAGGTGGAGCCCAAAAGTTAAGGGAAAAAAAACAAAAATTACTTGCGGATTCAGCTAAGTCATGCCAAAATATTCGCTCTATAATGTCTAATCAAAACATAAAGACTAAAGCAATGGAGGTAAGCAATTTAAAATATTAAGAATTTTACCTATTAGTAAGTTATTCTTATCTAGTCATGCATCATTTTATACTTAATTTATTAATTCATATTTTTAAAGTTAATTTAACTTAAATCAATTTTATACAATAATATATGTATATATTTTATCTTAAATTCTAGGAACAATCTGTTATTGAGAAAAATAAAACAGAAATGTTTCAAAAACCCAATCCTGACTGTATTGTAAGTTTTTTTTAATTATTCTTATCTAGCCATGCATAATTTTATACTTAATTTATTAATTCATATTTTCAATGTTAATTTAACTTAAATCAATTTTATACAATAATATATGTATATTTTATTTTAATTTCTAGGAACAATCTTTTATTGAGAAAACTGTAACAGAAATGTTTCAAAAACCCAGTCCTGACTGTATTGTAAGTTTTTTTTAATTCTTCTTATCTAGCCATGCATAATTTTATACTTAATTTATTAATTTATATTTTCAATGTTAATTTAACTTAAATCAATTTTATACAATAATATATATATATTTTATTTTAATTTCTAGGAACAATCTTTTATTGAGAAAACTGAAACAGAAATGTTTCAAAAACCCAGTCCTGATTGTATTGTAAGTTTTTTTAACTATCATCCTAAACAATCTAATATAAACACACCATTTAATTCCAAAAAAGTATTTTATAAAGATAATAAGATTCAACGATTTTGGCTTACCTACAACGGTAAAGCTTTATTTTGTTCTGTGTGTATTGCTTTTGGGACTGAAATTAATTCCTTTACAATTGGTATGTGTACTTGGTCTCATGTACACCAACGTATTAAGAGCATGAACAGAGTCTTGTTCATAATCATTCTACTGAAGCTTATTTCATGAATTATACAGAATGCAGTATTGATCATCTTTTGTTTAGAGACTAAAAAAAATCAAGAATGAAATGGTTAAAAAGAAACGTCAAGTGCTTGAACGTGTCATTGATATTGTGAAACTTATTGGGAAAAGGGGGCTAAGCTATAGAGGAAGCATACATGAAGCTGCATATACTTTAGATGACCCATCGTTAGACCATGGAAATTTTTTAGAAATACTTTTATTACTTAAAAAATTTGATATTGTGTTGAGAGATCATTTAGACTATGTTATAAAAAAAAGTAAAATGTCTCATCAGTCTGGTAATCTAAGACGTGGAGGACTATTAACACTTATTTCTAAAAGAACTATAAATTTAGTTATTGATTCCATTAGTAAACTAATAAAAAAGTCTATAAGTGAAGAAGTTATAGAAGCAGAAATGTTTGCTACTGAACTTGATACTACACAAGACATATCGGTAAAAGATCAGTGTGCAATTGTTGTACGCTATGTTAATTCAGATGGAATACATGAGAAACTGTTAGCTATGGTTAACTGTACAGATAGCTCTGGATTAGGCATGTTTGAACTTTTAAAAAAAGTTTTGTTAGAAAATGGTCTGAAAGTAGAAAATTGTATTGCCAATGCTACTGATGGATCTGCATCAATGCAAGGACAGTATAATGGATTTTCTGCGTGGCTATCTGGTGTATCGCCGGGACAAATTCATGTGTGGTGTTATAGTCACATACTAAATTTAGTTCTTCCTGATGTGACAAAGTCACCACTTTCTGCTGCATCATTATTTTGCCTATTAAACAGATTAGCAGTCTTTTTTAGGGATTCTTATCAGCGTATGGCAGTTTGGGACAAGAATTTGAGCTCTAACGTAAGACATAAAAGGCTTAAAATGATCGGTGAAACAAGATGGTGGGCAAAGGAGGAAGCACTTAGAAAAATATTTGGTTCTTGGGATAATGATCAAAATGCTTTGTATGTTGAGGTTTTAGTATCTTTGTGTGATATTGAAGATACAACTAAATATTCACCAGACATAAGATCTAAAGCCAAGGGATTAAAAGAACCACTTCTACAGTATTCTACTTTACTTACTGCATTTTTATACCTAAGAATTTTCAAAATTACAACTCCTTTGTCCAAATATTTGCAAACTAGTGGCATGGATATATACAAATCCCAGCAAATGGTGAATGGAGCTTTAGAACAGTTAAAATTAATATCAAGAGATGACCAAGAATTGAAAACTGTTGTTTCAAAATTTATTGAAAATACAAATACAAAATTAGAGACTTTGGAAGATACTGAAAACAAAAATTATGATTTATTAATAGAAACTAGTTTACCACAATTAAGAATAAGAAAAAAAAAAAACATTTTGAATCAGTTGAAGATGACCCTATTAGCGATTCATATTTAAAATTCAAAGTAGAAGTGTACAATGTTGTAATGGATGGGGTAGTTAGTAGTATGGAAAAAAGATTTACATCAAACTCTCAGATTTACACTGATTTATCTTGGCTTTCACCTCAAAACTTTCAGCATATAATTCTAAACTATCAAACGAAGTTTTTTTCAATCTTGCCTTAAAACTAAAAATATTTGATCAAGATATTACACCTGAAAATCTGAAGTCAGAACTATTAAGTTTTGCTGTTAATTAGAAGTTTTTAAAAAAATCAGTATCTGAGTCGTATCAAACAACAATGCAGCCTAATAGTGACAAAGACAATATTGATGATGATAATGATCATGATGAAATTAAAGACATAGTTTGTACTACATTATCATCATGTAAAAATTGTGCTGTATGTTGCTTCAATGTACTTCCAAAGTATAAACTTTATTGTGATGCATATAGCAAATTAACTTTGGCTTACAAGTATCTTCTTACCCTTCCATCAACTCAAGTAAGTATTAACTTATAATTTATTTATGAGTTAAATTAAGCCACTATAAGCATTATAAAATATTAAACTTTTGTTTCATTTTAGGTTGCATGTGAAAGGTCTTTTTCGGTTCTTAAAAATGTAAAAACAAGGCTTAGAAGCACATTAAATGAATCAAAGCTTGATGCTTTTATGCTTATGGCTGTGGAGAAAAATTGTTTAAATAGCTTAGATATAGATGAGATTATTGATGATGTAAAACAAAATAGTGATTTATTAAAAAAAGAATTATCTTACTAATTGAATTGCTTTAATAATTATTTGCACGCTTTTAATTTTTGTCACAACTGTTAACCATCTAATTTAAATTTTTATAAAATTTGTTTTAATATTTAATTATTAGTATTGTTTTATACGTGCACGTTGCATGATGCATGAACACTGATGCAAAAAGTAAAGGTAAGTCAGTGATATTATATTAAATAAAAATATAATATTTATTATGAAAAAATAAGACCATGACCAAAAAAAAAAAAATAGTTGTTATATAAAATTATTATTTTTGGATGGTGGGCCGGTCATACGGTAATTTCCCGGGCCGAAATTTTTAGCCAATCCTCCGCTGATTACATCTACTCAAATCAATCTCTACAAAACATCCAATTATACTTATATAATTTAAAACTAGAAGCATAATATAAACGCCCAAACGTAGACAATTCATCGGAAAATCGTGCGTTCAAGACTTAAGCCAAGGAAATGTTTATGGATACAGATATCGAAGCTAAAATTAATCAAGATTTTGTCAATCTTTTGTTAGAAGAAAAAATGTACACTTCTAAAGGAAGTGGATTTACGTTACAATCAATAGACGGTTTATTATTAGGCATAAATAATTATACACCTATGGGTGGATCGTCATATATTCCATTACCAATTGACATCAAAAACATATTAATAAACATATTACGAAAAATATATTTACCATTATAATCGTAAATGTGTTCAGCTGGTTTAAAAAAATCTTGAATTTCTCACTTGGTTATGGTTGGTTGTTGTTGGATTATAATATTTGAACCTGAAAATAATATTATTTATTATTAATTTGATAACCTATGAATATTTTATCTAATAAATTTGTAAATTTTTATTGTGAAAAAAAATACTAACGATGTTTTTCTTTATTATGTCTGACGAGGTTATCTCTTCGCGTAAATAATTCTGAGCAAATACTGCATACGATTTTAGTGAATGATTCTTGTGACTTGGCATGTCTATGTAGATTTTTGATCAATGTAAAGGTTTTATCGCATACACTACACGAAAACATGATTATGTTTAAAACTGAAAAACACTAGTCGAACTCGCGAAACAAGAATGTACCCTTCAACGAAATAGATGGGTAATGAATTATAGAAATTGTACTTTAAATAACAGTGTGAAATTAGTTGTATATAAGCAATTTACTAGCGCATGCGCACAATATAGTGGTAGAAAAAATGAACTACAGTGTTCATTAAAGTAAAATAAATAATTTGATTTTTATAATACTTGTATACAATTTAAAAACACTTAAGAACTCTGAAATAACACGACTTATCACTTGAATGGAAGTAAAGGGACTGATCTCATATTGCTCTGTGCACTATACTTTTTGGCTGAAATTCATCGACAATACTCGGACGTGTCACTTCAGGCTTGTACATGTTTGTAATCGTTGTGATACCGGATGCACTAGTGCGTCTGCTATTAAGTATCAATACATTCTTTATATTATTATTATTGTTGATGTACACAGATATACAGAAGCTAAGGTAAATGAAATAAGATCGGATATATGTAATAATATAATAATATGTATAATTGATACGAACAACTATAGTATTATATGGCGTAATATAAAACAACGACTAATCGTCTTACAGGCTACTACATAGAACGAATATGCTATAGAAATATAGAATGTCTATTCAGCGTCTTCTGTACTACAGTGTGAATAATTTGCTTATAATCTACATAATACAGGGTGTGTTGTTTACATTCAACAATTATAAATTGATAATGACTAATGACTATATAATATGTCCACTTAAAGATATTTAATTATATGGCTGATGTACATTGCATCTAACCCTAATGTGTCTTACTACCATGTCAAATGGTATGTCACCATGATCAAAAAAATATAGAAGTACAATATGCAAGTGATGAAGATGGCGATAACTTAAATTCATCATACAATAATTTTTTTAATACACGTCCCCAACTACGGGGTTATGATAGGTCGTATGGTATGTATTATGACAAAGCTACCGATAAACTTAAAAATAGCAGATTTTCCAGTAACTTTAAGCCATGGTAACATTGGTAACTTAAATATACTCGATAATAACTATTCATGGACTGTTGGACATTGGTTTTTATTATGTGAGAAAGAACCAAAATATACAAACAGCTGATATGGAATCATATTATAATATTTTAAAGATAACTAAAGCTCATTTAAAAGTAGATGGAAAACCTAAGACATCAAGATACTTTAAATGGGTGAACGTTGTTAAACCTTTATATGAGCGTATGAAAATTGAGGAAAGCCAATTAAATACAGAAATAACCCAAATTGCCATTGCTGAATTGAAAACTTCTTTGCGATTAAATCTAAAACCATTTGATAACTATATATCTAGCTCCAACGCTAAACAAAATAAGATTCATAACAATACAACTATAAGAAATGATTAAATTTAGTCCAGTACCAGTTGTTCCAACATTTAAAGAACTTCCAACTGATGAGTTATTTAAGTTTAGTTTATCACCACCCACATAGCAATTAAATGTGTTACACATATTTTTACAACATTCTCTAAAAACATGTAAATATTGCTATAATTTGTTTTTTTTTTTTGTGTAATTTAAGTGTTCAAAATATTATCACAACATTGTGACAACGATTTGTGGCAGAAAATTCCATATTGCAACAATAACTTTTTGAATTATTGTTTTATTTGGGTTTATAAATATTTTGAAAAGATTGCCTTTGAATATTTGTTAAATGTATTTTTAAATGTTGCATAGGTATAGCTTGCTTTTTTACAAAAATTAACGTGGTTATATGATTTGTTCATGGACGTAGGTAAGGGGGGGGGGTATTTTGGGTGTTCATACACCTCTCGAAATTAAAGATAAAACATTTTAACAAAAAATGATTGTGGATTAAATTTAATGTATATTTGACCAAAACCACTTTCGAAAGTATTTCCTATCTATGCCCATGGATTTGTTATCTGATAAATCGGATTGGAATCTAATCATTAAAATACATTTTACACATTAATAATTATGAGTATCATACTATACATTATAGCATATGCATTATACTGCTATACAATTTTACTATTATTGTTTAAATGTATTAATATAAATAATAAAATCAAACATATTTTATAGATCTAATATATAAATGTGAAAATAAAAACCTTTGAGTGATATGTTCTCGGAAACTATTGAACCGATCGTTTTGATTTTTATTTTAAATTGAAGAGCTCATTGCGGAGAAGGTTCTTACAGACGAAAAATTTGAAAAAGTTATCAGGTTTGAGAAATATGACGAGATGGTGATGAAATTACAGAGGCGCTATCTGTCCAGCAAATAGTAAACTAAATTATTTTTGGTAGTCAATGGCAACCATTTAAATAAAATAAATAATTTATTTAAAATGTTATAGCAAGGTTGTTTTTAATAATGCAAGTAAATAGACATACAAACTAAAATCGTTGTCATAGTAAAAAAGAAATTAAAAATCTATATATATAAAAATGGAGAAAAAAATGTATAAAACAATGTATAACTGTCACTGCAGTTCAGCTAGAAAATAAACTATATTAATGTCGCTATTGATTATGATTGAATATAATAGTTACAGATCTGTTGTTATATTTTGTTAAAACCATATAAACAAACAAAAGAATTAGCGAAATAAGTCAATGTCCACAGTAAATTTCAAATTCACTGCAATAGACTAACATAACAAGTTATACTAAGTTTTATTGTTTTACCAACAGGCAACAATACAAAAACCACGAGATGGCACATTATTGTATTTTACCCACTGTAGTAAAAAACAAAAAATGATATAACTTTGAAACTTAAGTGTTAGAAATTATAAACTTCTTATACACATCTCGCGGGGTCCGCAATCCACCACATGTGGATTGCCTACATGTTAATATACTGCTCTCATAATCATAAGAGAGTCTCACGGCAACGGTAAGCAGTGTCGTATACGCCGATTACTCGGACGTATACCAAAATAAAGTTAAACACAAAATAACGCAAAATACTTTATTTGAAGTTTATATAGATACTATGATTATTGTGTAATTGTTATTTTAACCCGATTAGTAAATTATTAAACAAATTTATTTACATTTCTTATTATTATATCTTGCTTACTATGCTAACTGTAATATAAAGTTTACTGGCACCGAATTGCACAATTGTTTTTAACCTATTTCTGTGAATAATTAACTATTGCTTAACTTATTGAATTTTACTGTTTTACTTATTATCTATAGTTTTTCTTAACTTATTTCTTACGTACTAACATCTCTTATAAAATATTCATACATATAATACAACAGCAGAATGACTATAATATTATGACTTGAGTAACTCACTGACTGATAAACGTAGAGCCTGAACAATGCTAGATGGATGCTTACAATTTACACGGTACATTCGTAAAATCGTATCACAAATTTAGTGTGTAATAAGAAAGCATTTTACAAAATTCGCATATTAAAGTGGTCCTTTCACAAGATTTTTGAGAATAAAAACAGTCAATGAAAATGTCTAAGTTTTGAACACCGTTAAACCGAATAGTAAATGACAAATTTATCAAAATTCGAATCATATTATATAGAATTTGCATTTTTAACGGGCAACGAAGTGCACGGGGTCAGCTAGTAATATATAAATTATATATAATATTTATTATATGCACAGTGCACACTCATATTATATATAAATAGGTATGTATCTTTATAATTAAAACAAAATTAAAAATTAAAACAACTTGTACAATTCTTGACTCCAGTTTAAGAATCAATCAATTAAATGAAAAAAAAAACGAAATAAATTGAAAAAATTTAAAGTGTATTAATAATGCTTTCGCTATTGGTACATTTCTTTTTTAAGCGATTGCTTGCTTGTGCCATCCACTTGCTAATTGACAATGCGATTTCTATATCCGGTACTTTTTCAAATTTTGAGCATAGATGAATTGCATCTATAGGAATTATAGTAGGTGTAAAATGAGAGTTCTAGAACTTCCTCCCCCTTAAATTTACATGTAAAAGGATAGGCATGGCCTGTATAGGCAACAACTACACAGCTCCTCCCAAACTTGTATTAATTACTCAATATAGGAAACCCACAACACGCATAAACCCAACACCATCACCAGATCCTACACGTAACCGGCATATATTTTATACCTTCTCCTTCAAACCCATACATTTTGAAGAAAATTAATATATATATTCTGATTTCAACTAAATATGACACCTGACCATCAAATATTTTTCCTCTTTTATTTACACACACACACACACCACACACACACACACACCACACACACACACACACACACACACACACACACACACACACACATACACATAACATATTTACCATCACATACATATTACACAAGTAATCTTACATCACACACACACACACACGCACACATACGTCATACATGTATACATACACAACATCCAAACATTAT